>NC_092240.1:30747542-31017542 GCF_036320965.1 Panulirus ornatus
AGTTATACGAAGAAATGTAGGATTCGCCTCGACATTTCTCACTGCTTTCCAATATATTTGGTCTTTGTTGCTCCAGTGGAAAAGTAAGCTCGTTCCTCGTTTTAGAAAGAATACTGAGGTTTCAGAACAAGATGTGGCTGCTGCAGGAAATCCTCACTTCGAGAGACTTAAACAACAGATAACAAAAGGACTTTAATATGGGTAATGATTAATATGGGTAAAATTGAAAGTTGATGGAGAGAGGTGGGTGATTATTGGTGCATATGCACCTGGGCATGAGAAGAAAGATCATGAGAGGCAAGTGTTTTGGGAGCAGCTAAATGAGTGTGTTAGCGGTTTTGATGCACGAGACCGGGTTATAGTGATGGGTGATTTGAATGCAAAGGTGAGTAATGTGGCAGTTGAGGGAATAATTGGTATGCATGGGGTGTTCAGTGTTGTAAATGGAAATGGTGAAGAGCTTGTAGATTTATGTGCTGAAAAAGGACTGATGATTGGGAATACCTGGTTTAAAAAGCGAGATATACATAAGTATACTTATGTAAGTAGGAGAGATGGCCAGAGAGCGTTATTGGATTACGTGTTAATTGACAGGCGTGAGAAAGAGAGACTTTTGGATGTTAATGTGCTGAGAGGTGCAACTGGAGGGATGTCTGATCATTATCTTGTGGAGGCTAAGGTGAAGATTAGTATGGGTTTTCAGAAAAGAGGAGTGAATGTTGGGGTGAAGAAGGTGGTGAGAGTAAGTGAGCTTGGGAAGGAGACCTGTGTGGGGAAGTACCAGGAGAGACTGTGTACAGAATGGAAAAAGGTGAGAACAATGGAAGTAAGGGGAGTGGGGGAGGAATGGGATGTATTTAGGGAATCAGTGATGGATTGCGCAAAAGATGCTTGTGGCATGAGAAGAGTGGGAGGTGGGCTGTTTAGAAAGGGTAGTGAGTGGTGGGATGAAGAAGTAAGAGTATTAGTGAAAGAGAAGAGAGAGGCATTTGGACGATTTTTGCAGGGAAAAAATGCAATTGAGTGGGAGAAGTATAAAAGAAAGAGACAGGAGGTCAAGAGAAAGGTGCAAGAGGTGAAAAAAAGGGCAAATGAGAGTTGGGGTGAGAGACTATCAGTAAATTTTAGGGAGAATAAAAAGATGTTCTGGAAGGAGGTAAATAGGGTGCGTAAGACAAGGGAGCAAATGGGAACTTCAGTGAAGGGCGTAAATGGGGAGGTGATAACAAGTAGCGGTGATGTGAGAAGGAGATGGAATGAGTATTTTGAAGGTTTGTTGAATGTGTCTGATGACAGAGTGGCAGATATAGGGTGTTTTGGTCGAGGTGGTGTGCAAAGTGAGAGGGTTAGGGAAAATGATTTGGTAAACAGAGAAGAGGTAGTGAAAGCTTTGCGGAAGATGAAAGCCGGCAAGGCAGCAGGTTTGGATGGTATTGCAGTGGAATTTATTAAGAAAGGGGGTGACTGTATTGTTGACTGGTTGGTAAGGTTATTTAATGTATGTATGACTCATGGTGAGGTGCCTGAGGATTGGCGGAATGCGTGCATAGTGCCATTGTACAAAGGCAAAGGGGATAAGAGTGAGTGCTCAAATTACAGAGGTATAAGTTTGTTGAGTATTCCTGGTAAATTATATGGGAGGGTATTGATTGAGAGGGTGAAGGCATGTACAGAGCATCAGATTGGGGAAGAGCAGTGCGGTTTCAGAAGTGGTAGAGGATGTGTGGATCAGGTGTTTGCTTTGAAGAATGTATGTGAGAAATACTTAGAAAAGCAAATGGATTTGTATGTAGTATTTATGGATCTGGAGAAGGCATATGATAGAGTTGATAGAGATGCTCTGTGGAAGGTATTAAGAATATATGGTGTGGGAGGCAAGTTGTTAGAAGCAGTGAAAAGTTTTTATCGAGGATGTAAGGCATGTGTACGTGTAGGAAGAGAGGAAAGTGATTGGTTCTCAGTGAATGTAGGTTTGCGGCAGGGGTGTGTGATGTCTCCATGGTTGTTTAATTTGTTTATGGATGGGGTTGTAAGGGAGGTAAATGCAAGAGTCCTGGAAAGAGGGGCAAGTATGAAGTCTGTTGGGGATGAGAGAGCTTGGGAAGTGAGTCAGTTGTTGTTCGCTGATGATACAGCGCTGGTGGCTGATTCATGTGAGAAACTGCAGAAGCTGGTGACTGAGTTTGGTAAAGTGTGTGGAAGAAGAAAGTTGAGAGTAAATGTGAATAAGAGCAAGGTTATTAGGTACAGTAGGGGTGAGGGTCAAGTCAATTGGGAGGTGAGTTTGAATGGAGAAAAACTGGAGGAAGTGAAGTGTTTTAGATATCTGGGAGTGGATCTGTCAGCGGATGGAACCATGGAAGCGGAAGTGGATCATAGGGTGGGGGAGGGGGCGAAAATTTTGGGAGCCTTGAAAAATGTGTGGAAGTCGAGAACATTATCTCGGAAAGCAAAAATGGGTATGTTTGAGGGAATAGTGGTTCCAACAATGTTGTATGGTTGCGAGGCGTGGGCTATGGATAGAGATGTGCGCAGGAGGATGGATGTGCTGGAAATGAGATGTTTGAGGACAATGTGTGGTGTGAGGTGGTTTGATCGAGTAAGTAACGTAAGGGTAAGAGAGATGTGTGGAAATAAAAAGAGCGTGGTTGAGAGAGCAGAAGAGGGTGTTTTGAAATGGTTTGGGCACATGGAGAGAATGAGTGAGGAGAGATTGACCAAGAGGATATATGTGTCGGAGGTGGAGGGAACGAGGAGAAGAGGGAGACCAAATTGGAGGTGGAAAGATGGAGTGAAAAAGATTTTGTGTGATCGGGGCCTGAACATGCAGGAGGGTGAAAGGAGGGCAAGAAATAGAGTGAATTGGAGTCATGTGGTATACAGGGGTTGACGTGCTGTCAGTGGATTGAAGCAAGGCATGTGAAGCGTCTGGGGTAAACCATGGAAAGCTGTGTAGGTATGTATATTTGCGTGTGTGGACGTGTGTATGTACATGTGTATGGGGGGGGGGGGGGCCATTTCTTTCGTCTGTTTCCTTGCGCTACCTCGCAAACGCGGGAGACAGCGACAAAGTATAAAAAAAAAAAAAAAAAAGGACTTACTCAATCACATGCAAAGCAGCTAAAACTTGGAGAACACCACAACAAGGAGTACTGGACGACTTTTCAGACACGTCTGAAGGGCTTCTGTAGTAAGTACAACCCTGGTTGGCCATCTTGGTCAATCCTATCAGGGTGAACGTGACCAACGCTGGCTGTACGATCACTGGAGCTATATAACAACAGATAATTCTTCAGTGGAGATGGCACACTGGAAGCTCTAGAGGGACGAGGTTCTAGAGATGTTGCATGATCGAGAATGAACTACGAAGTTCTGCAAGATATAACCCTCAAGTCAAAGCATCTGAGACTTGGAGGAAGGTTGGCACAACGCATCCACGCAAGGCACAGTAACACCCGTCATCATCTCACGATCCTGACGTGTCAGCCTGCCTTCAAGGTACTTCCATCGGGGATGGAGACCCATGAAACATCCAGCAGTGACTAGGGTCATGGGAATTATTACCCAATCTAATTCTTAAGTGTTTACAATGATAAATGCATAGGCGGTCCAGGGGTGCAGCTGGGAGGGAGGCGGGAGGGTGGGTAAGAGAGCTACCATATCATCAAATACGCAGTGAGGGGTTAAGACCCTCCTTCTCTTATTTATCTGGCCCTGAACTGTAAATCTGTTCAGGGTTGTCATTCTGTTTCTGTATTTGGGTCTTGCGATCAGGAAGTTTGGCCACCTCTGTACGCTGACACACACACACACACACACACACACACACACACACACAAATACACGCACATTACCGGGCTTAGGCTGGGGTGAGTGTTTGTGTGCATACATATAGAGAGGTAATTACATTATCCACATATATACATACGTATAATCATGCACAAATAAGCAAAGATGAATAGACAAACACATATCCACCTAAACAAATATAATATAATATATATACATACATACATATATATATATATATATATATATATATATATATATATATATATATATATATATATATATATATATATATTACAACAAAAAAGATACAAAAAACCCTGGACAAGTGACTGTGGGGCAGGTAAGCTCAGTATCCGGCTTTCACTGAAGGCCAAGTTGTTGTGTTTAGCTTGAGTCGCACCTACTTGGGGGGAGGGGAGGGGGGGTCTATACTACCTCTCACCTTGATCCATCCACCACCAACCAACACCAATCACCACCAGCGACAACAGTGGACCAAACAGACGCCTCACGACACACGGCAAATCCCCCCCCCCAACATACACTATGTATCTTCTTTTTTCCTGAGCATCTTATCCCCCCGTGCCTGACGCCAGCCATGGCACTGACGAGCTGGCAGCTCCGCTTCTCGAACACCTCTGGTCGTGTGGCGTCCAGGTGACTACAGGCTCGGTAGCACCTCAACGCCCCAGTCCACGTACCTGACGACTACCGGCCGAGCCACCCATGTTTCTTTCCTGGTTGGTACAACCCTGAGGACGTTCAGATTTTTTTTCTCTCTCTCTCTTACCTCACACCAGTTAACTGTGTACAAGATATTTGCTGGCATGATCCGAGTCCTGGCAAATCACAGAGGGACATCACTATTTACTTCAATGCAGTTTGAAGTGTCACCTCTGCTCCCGTCCCACCGTGTCTTTCGATGCACTGCAGAGTTCTGGTCGTACAAGGAAACACTATATTGTTTTAATTCCCCTCATCCTCCAGGGGAGCGTCAAATGTACATCTGCCAGTCGGAAAACATTATAACCATGTACACTTCCACTCCTCTACTACTTCTCAGCTCTATCACGGACGTCCATAAGAGTTGGTATATACACAGCCTCTTCCCTGAGAGCCATGTTAGTTCCTTCACGGCGTGTGTCTATGCATTTGCTTTCCTAATTACCTTTTACCTCCTTCCCTATTGACTTTTGCTTGATAGGCACAAGCCCGACTCTCTCCCGTTACCTTGGCACCGATTACCCCTGTTGCAAGTTCCTATGCACCAGGTGTAGCTCGTCGCATACTCCTGCAGTACACCACATGGACCTGGCGCCTTATACGGATCTCCTATTTATATCGTATCTAATCATATCAATACTTTCCCTAGTCTGCGTCCCGTGCCATCTAGGTAGCGATGGTGGTAATGAGTCGTGCGTCCTGAATACAAAACATACACTCCGGCCAGAAGTTAACATCCAGTACTTAGATATTTCTTTTTTGTCTCCACAACTCACCCACTCCGAGTCCGCCCAGTCTATCCATTTCCTAACCAGCAGGAGTATCCGTCAGTTGGAAGGCTAAATTACCTCATTCCCCCTTAAAGAAAAAAAAAATGTGATATCCCACCCGCCTCTCCAATCCGACCTTCATAATGTCCTCCTGTGTCTGTGTCAAGCTTGGTGCTGACTGATCAAGAAATGTGAAAACGTATGAAGACACGCACACAAACACACACACATTATATATATATATATATATATATATATATATATATATATATATATATATATATATATATATATATATATTATCCCTGGGGATAGGGGATTAAGAATACTTCCCACGTATTCCCTGCGTGTCGTAGAAGGCGACTAAAAGGGGAGGGAGCGGGGGGCTGGAAATCCTCCCCTCTCGTTTTTTTTTTAATTTTCCAAAAGAAGGAACAGAGGGGGCCAGGTGAGGATATTCCAAAAAAGGCCCAGTCCTCTCTTCTTAACGCTACCTCGCTAACGCGGGAAATGGCAGTTTAAAAGAAAAAAAAGAAAAAAAAAAAAAAAAAAAAAATATATATATATATATATATATATATATATATATATATATATATATATATATATATATATATCATCCCTCGGGATAGGGGAGAAAGAATACTTCCCACGTATTCCCTGCCTGTCGTAGAAGGCGACTAAAAGGGGAGGGAGCGGGGGGCTGGAAATCTTCCCCTCTCGTTTTTTTTTTTTTTTTTAAATTTCCAAAAGAAGGAACAGAGAAGGGGGCCAGGTGAGGATATTCCCTCAAGGGCCCAGTCCTCTGTTCTTAACGCTACCTCGCTAACGCGGGAAATGACGAATAGTTTGAAAGAAAAAGAAAATTATATATATATATATATATATATATATATATATATATATATATATATATATATATATATATATATATATTTTTTTTTTTTTTTGCTTTGTCGCTGTCTCCCGCGTTTGCGAGGTAGCGCAAAGGAAACAGACGAAAGAAATGGCCCAACCCACCCCCATACACATGTATATACATACGCCCACACACGCAAATATACATACCTACACAGCTTTCCATGGTTTACCCCAGACGCTTCACATGCCCTGATTCAATCCACTGACAGCATGTCAACCCCGGTATACCACATCGATCCAATTCACTCTACTCCTTGCCCTCCTTTCACCCTCCTGCATGTTCAGGCCCCGATCACACAAAATCTTTTTCACTCCATCTTTCCACCTCCAATTTGGTCTCCCACTTCTCCTCGTTCCCTCCACCTCCGACACATATATCCTCTTGGTCAATCTTTCCTCACTCATTCTCTCCATGTGCCCAAACCATTTCAAAACACCCTCTTCTACTCTCTCAACCACGCTCTTTTTATTTCCACACATCTCTCTTACCCTTACGTTACTCACTCGATCCAACCACCTCACACCACACATTGTCCTCAAACATCTCATTTCCAGCACATCCATCCTCCTGCGCACAACTCTATCCATAGCCCACGCCTCGCAACCATACAACATTGATGGAACCACTATTCCTTCAAACATACCCATTTTTGCTTTCCGAGATAATGTTCTCGACTTCTACACATTCTTCAAGGCTCCCAGGATTTTCGCCCCCTCCCCCACCCTATGATCCACTTCCGCTTCCATGGTTCCATCCGCTGCCAGATCCACTCCCAGATATCTAAAACACTTTACTTCCTCCAGTTTTGCTCCATTCAAACTTACCTCCCAATTGACTTGACCCTCAACCCTACTGTACCTAATTACCTTGCTCTTATTCACATTTACTCTTAACTTTCTCCTTTCACACACTTTACCAAACTCAGTCACCAGCTTCTGCAGTTTCTCACATGAATCAGCCACCAGCGCTGTATCATCAGCGAACAACAACTGACTCACTTCCCAAGCTCTCTCATCCCCAACATATACATATATATATATATATATATATATATATATATCTCTGGGGATAGGGGAGAAAGAATACTTCCCACGTATTCCTTGCGTGTCGTAGAAGGCGACTAAAAGGGGAGGGAGCGGCGGGCTGGAAATCTTGCCCTCCCGTTTTAAATTTTCCAAAAGAAGGGACAGAGAAGGGGGTCATGTGAGGCTATTCGCTCTAAGGCTCAGTCCTCTGTTCTTAACGCTACCTCGCAAACACGGGAAATGGCGAATATATACATATATTCATGCCACGACTGGTATCAGCCTACACACTCCTTCCTTCAAGACCTGAAGGGTGATGTTACTTCGTCAGGGCGTTAGCGCCTTGAAGAGCGTAGTCATTACAGGTCTCTCTTGTCTGATCTTGAAGGTCTGCAAGATCACGCCTACCATCTTTTTCGAAAACGCAATTGTTGCCTTGTTTCATTCCCAGTAGGTCGGCACGGTCGTCAGGCAATATTCGTCTGAGGTCTCACACACAGCTCATTCATGATATGGTGGTGCTTGTGTCCTATTGTATTCTATTCTGCTTTCAATTTCATCACTCGCCCCCAAACGAAGGAGTTGAAACTTATCTCCAATGAAGAGCATTTTCCCGAAGGTCCAGAAGAAGACTGTGTTTATGTTAGTGTGTAGTTCCTTGATGCCTTCCACTTGACAAAATTTCCATATTCGTTCCAGCACCGCATTTCTATATGTATTCTTGTATGATGTGGAACTAGGATTCGTGTTTGAGTCAATGCCAGATATAAGAATGAAGAAAGGAAGGAGTACAAGTACAATTCCTTAGGGAACTCTGCTCTTTACCGTAAAGACATTCAAAACAGCCTGATTTACGACAACGAGTTGTGATCTGTTAGTTAAAATGCACATCCATCTTCCAATCTTACTCGTTATCCCAATCTTGCCCATTTTGTGTGTTATGACACCATGGTCACATTCATCAAAAGCGTTTGCTAAATCTGTGTGTATCGAAGCAGTGTTTGGTCAATTCTTCAGTGCCTCCACAGTTTTAACATAATGGTTAAGCAACAGAGGAAGGCAAGATTTTATTCCCCCATTTTGACACCATGTTCTCCTGGGGTATGTAAGTTATTCAACGCCAGTTAATTTACATCTTAGGACTCTCGCCTTAATTATAATAATATGCTATGTCAATGCTATCAGTCGGTGTGTGTGTGTGTGTGTGTGTGTGTGTGTGTGTGTGTGTGTGTGTGTGTGTGTAATCACCGATTTCTACAGTATGGGAAGGGAGTTCTACACTCGTGGGCCTCTAGCACCTGAATCTTATATTTCAAAGTTCTGTATTAGTCACCATTCAAACTTTCACCTCAGCTTACTCCATTCATAATTCACTGATACTACTGAAGTATTTCTTTATATCTTTTATGACAAACTTCTTGCTTCAATTCATGTCATGTCGTTTGGTAGTTCTGCGTTTTCTCTAGCGCATAAATCTTCACTATTACACCAAACTGGTTTAGAAACGTGAAGGATGCTATCAAGTTATCCCATACTCTTCTCTCTTCCATATTGAGCAAGTGCATGAACCCTAGTCTCCCGCTTGAACTCAGTTTCCTTAATCCTGGAGTCATCTCTGTTACCGTCCTCTGGACCTCCTCCGTCAGTTCTCTGGTTCTTAAGTGCACTGACGACACTTGTGAAGCACATTCTAGTTTCTGCGAAGTATACGACGTGAACACTTTCGAAGACGATTTTTCTAATCCATGTGTTGAAAATGCTTCTATTACCTGCCAGCAGACAGTGTGTCGTCTTCATGATTCTCCCTGGGCGAGGATCTGGCATCATGTTTACGTACACAGTCTACTCCCACGTCCCTCTCGAAAAGGTTCCTGCAGCTAATTCCCAGCTACACTACTACTACTACTATCGAGGTGTTCTTTTTTCACTGTGTCCCATCCTCGTTACTCTTCATTTACTCAGGTCTGAATTTCATCAACCATCATATATCACACAGACTCTGGAATCTGCCTGGGTTTCAAGTTAATGCTTTCAGCTACCTTCCTCTCTCACCTCAGCACCTTGGCATCATCTGCAAACATATTCAGGTATGAGTCCCAAGTCCTATTGGGAACTTATTCACAAAGATCAAGAAGAGCAGTGGTCTCAGGACGGGGCCCTGCGGCAAGCTACAAGTGTCCCTATTTCTGATATGAGTCTTTTGTTACATTCTACCACGGCAGTGTTCTATCCAACCACAGAGTATTTCTGTCATAAGATCCATGTGCTTTACTAACACCATCCATAGTACTATCATCATACGCTCTCTCTCTCTCTCTCTCTCTCTCTCTCTCTCTCTCTCTCTCTCTCTCTCTCTCTCTCTGTGTGTGTGTGTGTGTGTGTGTGTGTGTGTGTGTGTGTAGTCTACACATCTTACAGAAATCAGGCAGCAGTATGAATTTTCAGAGTATCGTTCACAGAAAAAAGCTGAAAATGATCAATTACCTTCGCACTGTTATCAAGAGAGAAATAACATCACTCGACAACAGTGAACCTGACGGCATTAAGGTATATATGTGTTGCACGACGCACGTCACTAGATATTCATAACAATGTAGGGAGGTACAGAAGCCCGAGAATAATCCTTGGAGACACAGAAACAACCGAGTTCTTTAAGAACGCCTCCCGGCCACTATTGCAGACGATAGCCGTCACCTGCAACGTAACCTCGCTCATTCAACACTCTAAACAACAGGCAGTTTTGCCATAAAATACGCGATATAATGGTAATACATTTTGTAAAGCTCTGCACTGTGTCCAGTTCGGTTCCAACTGGGGGAGTCCTGAGGATTAAACTCACAAGGTGTGACCACTTACAGGAATCATAACTTTGATTTACGACGTGATGATACACGGTGAGTCTGCCTGTGTTGACCGGCCTGGTGGTGGCCACTGGTCTGGGCTGGCTGTGTTGTCCGGCCTGGTGGTGGCCACAGGTCTGGGCTGGCTGTGTTGTCCGGCCTGGTGGTGGCCACAGGTCTGGTCTGGCTGTGTTGTCCAGCCTGGTGGTGGCCACAGGTCTGGTCTGGCTGTGTTGTCCAGCCTGGTGGTGGCCACAGGTCTGGGCTGGCTGTGCTGTCCAGCCTGGTGGTGGCCACAGGTCTGGTCTGGCTGTGCTGTCCAGCCTGGTGGTGGCCACAGGTCTGGTCTGGCTGTGTTGTCCGGCCTGGTGGTGGCCACAGGTCTGGTCTGGCTGTGTTGTCCAGCCTGGTGGTGGCCACAGGTCTGGTCTGGCTGTGTTGTCCGGCCTGGTGGTGGCCACAGGTCTGGTCTGGCTGTGTTGTCCAGCCTGGTGGTGGCCACAGGTCTGGTCTGGCTGTGTTGTCCGGCCTGGTGGTGGCCACAGGTCTGGTCCGGTTGTGATGTCCGGCCTGGTGGTGGCCACAGGTCTGGTCTGGCTGTGCTGTCCGGCCTGGTGGTGGCCACAGGTCTGGTCCGGTTGTGATGTCCGGCCTGGTGGTGGCCACAGGTCCCCAGCTTTACTGATGACCGGATGACAATGTTCACTCTGTTGGTCCTGCCACCAACCCTCCCCACCACCCTGCTGGACCTGCCACCACCACCACAACACATTTTCTCCACCCTTCTTGTCCTGCCAACACCACCACAGCTTCTCTCCACACCGCTGATCCACCTCACAGGGAGCAACAGCCGAGGTACAATGGCTCACCCGAGAAGGTACACTGGCTCGCCTTAGGAAGCACGTGAACTGACTGTGGCACAGGTACATCGACCCGTCTCACGCCATACACTGGCTCATCACATGGGGTACCCTGGCCCATCTGGCGGTACACTGGCTCATCACATGGGGTACACTGGCCCATCTGGCGGTACACTGGCTCATCACATGGGGTACACTGGCCCATCTGGCGGTACACTGGCTCATCACATGGGGTACCCTGGCCCATCTGGCGGTACACTGGCTCATCACATGGGGTACACTGGCCCATCTGGCGGTACACTGGCTCATCACATGGGGTACCCTGGCCCATCTGGCGGTACACTGGCTCATCACATGGGGTACACTGGCCCATCTGGCGGTACACTGGCTCATCACATGGGGTACACTGGCCCATCTGGCGGTACTCTCGCCCACGTCAAGTGGGGTACGACCGCTGACATCACCAGGGACGTCCCGCCATACATAATGGGTATACCCTGGCCCAAGTAACGCTGGGACATTAACATATGTATACTGAGCTACGTCACATGGGTTCCCTGCCTCGTGTTACGGGCTACAGTGACCCCCCCCCCCCTTCCCCAAGTCCAGGAGGTGCTGTACCATGTGTGACGGAGTACAGTACATCATGACTACAGATACAGTGAGCCACGCCAAGGGGTACCGCGCATGACCTCATGACAGACACTTACCCACGTCGCTCATGATGGTACAGTGCCTCATGTCAGGGAGGTACACCTTCGTGGCCAGGACCATGGATGGGGTGCACGAGGGGGCACCGTGGCTGAAATTACGGATGCGCACTGGTGCAGGTCACGGGGTACCCTTGCCCACGTTACGGGGTTACGCTGCCCTACGTTACAGGGAGAGGGGTGGAGGGTGGGGGGGCCTCCCCCTACGTCAAAGGGCACTATGTGTACAATCAAGATGGCGTCACACAACCACCAGCGCAGCGCATGAGTTCTGGGAGGCACAACAACCCTTGACCTGAGGGCGTGACGCATCCTACATCTGGAGCACAACCCTTGTGGTCATCCACACACCAGCTGGAGCTCCAGTTCATGTCTGACTATGTCAGATCAAGGCCGACACAGTTCCAGTTCCTGTGCCTTCCAGTGACACCTGGCACAGTTCCAGTGACACCTGGCACAGTTCCAGTGACGTGACTGACTATCAGACCAACACAGTCCTTATGACTTACAGTGATCGACCCTGGACGGCACGTAGCTCATGGACCGCCGGATACAATCCCATAAGAACGATGTGCTTTCACGACAGTCTGGGGATACTGCCAGTTACCGCGGCGCATGACTGTCACGCTGTCCACGCCACTCCGTACACGTGACGCGGGGTCACCTCACCCACTCCACCGACTCCCCTCTTGACCCTGACTGACAAGACTCCTGCGTGACTCACGACGTGGGAGACGACACCCACCCACCCCGCCCGCCCGCCCGCGTGGGTCCATCCTACCAACCCCTGCTCCCACACCACACCAGTCTGTGTGACTGCCACAGTTATCCCACCATACTCACAGTCAACGTGTGTGCCCCGTTGTGGGAACCCAGTCACTGAGAACGCTCCGGTGTCCCAGGGGAGAGGCGTGGTAACAGCCAGCCAGCGTTACCGTGAGGGTTGGGAGGAGTGACATGGGAGGAGGTAATGTGTATGCAGGAGGGAGGCATGCGGTGAGGGTGAGAGGGCGTCAGACCAGGAAGGAAGGCAGGAGAGACAGCGCCCTCCTCCCGCAGCCACCCTCACTCAGGGGTACGAACTGATAAATCAGGTGATTAACCCCACAGGTATGCCCGCGGATAATGAGCTTCCTAAGGCGGGAGGAAGAAAAAAAATCTTTACGAGCTGGCAATAAGGTGGATGCGTCTCTTCATATGAATGCTGCTGTACTTTCCTAGTACTGAAAGTACAGGTTACTGACCGTGGACAGGGCAGTTCTGTATCCGAAATCATCATGGGAAGGGAGAGGTTACAGTGTACGTAATAAGGTAATGTCTGAGGACATGGGCTCCTTAACACAGTGTCCACAACTGATGGCCAGAAGGGACCCTCAACAACTGTCATATTAGCAAACGGAAGACCGAGCTTTGTAAACCCACAAGTTGCCGGCCAGCCACCTGCCCAGCCTTGTAAACCCACAAGTTGCCGGCCAGCCACCTGCCCAGCCTTGTGAACCCACAAGTTGACGGCCAGCCAGCTGCCCAGCCTTGTAAACCCACAAGTTGACGGCCAGCCACCTGCCCAGCCTTGTAAACCCACAAGTTGCCGGCCAAGTTTGACCTACAGCTACACCATCCAACCTCCCACATCAGGTGATGACACCAGTTATTCCACTAACTTTCCGTATTAGACGAGGATGCTTTCCAGGTGTCTCAATAACCTCTCACTTACCATCAACTTGGTGGATGTATCATTAACCTCTCACTTACCATCAACTTGGTGGATGTATCATTAACCTCTCACTTACCATCAACTTGGCAGCCGTCTTATTAACCTCTCATTTGAGAGGAAATTTTCCGGTTGGTTTATTAACCCACATCATTAACCTCCCAAATATGACCAAGACAATACACACCTGTGTCACTAGTCGACTGTATCACATCAGGACACCAGCTGCTTCACTCAACCCCACGTGAGGCACCAGCTGCCTCACTAATTTCCAATGTGACATCAGGACACCAGCTGCCTCACTCATCCCAAGTGACACAAAGAACTCAGCTCCCTCACTCACCCCATGTGAGATCAGGACACCAGCTCCCTCACTCACCCCATGTGAAATCAGGGCACCAGCTCCCTCACTGACCCCATGTGAGATCAGGACACCAGCTGCCTCACTCATCCCAAGTGACATAAAGAACTCAGCTGCCTCACTCATCCCATGTGAGATCAGGACACTAGCCCCCTCACTCAACCCCCATGTGAGATCAGGACACCAGCTCCCTCACTCACCCCATGTGAGATTAGGACACCAGCTGTCTCAGCGACCTCCCATACGCAATCTGGACACCAGCTCCCACGGTAACCCCCGACATGACGTCAGGGACACCCGTCTCCCTCACTAACCTCCCACAATACAAAACTTCAGACACGTATTAACGTCCTCAGTAACTCTCTCTCTCTCTCTCTCTCTCTCTCTCTCTCTCTCTCTCTCTCTCTCTCTCTCTCTCTCTCTCTCTCTACCCGACAGCGCTCCATCAGTATCACAGCGCCTCACAAAACACACTCCTCCAACACCTGGAGCCTACCAACTCCGTGAGCATATACTTCACGTCCAACCCTCGGGGAAAAAATATTCTCCGCAAGGGGATGAAAAAAAAAAAAAAATAAAACCACCCACACGTGGTGCAGCATTTGAGGGGATAGCGTGCCGCCGTTAACATATTAACCAGGTGAAGAGCCAGTTGCAGCAGCAAGTATGATCCGTCCCTCCAGAGTTGGCCAGACGTTACCCTCCCCGCTAGCTACACCGCCAGCATATAACCCCCAGCTGCTGGCGGCTGAGCTAACACTTCCGTGATTCACTAAGCAATATATTGGGCTCCAACACTGCCTCTGGCCAGGGGGTGCGCGTGCACCAGTAACATAACCATCAGTGGGAGAGGCCTCATGCTGGCTCCCGACAACCTCAACGACCCAACCTACTCTCACTCCCCGGACATCCATACTCCTCCTCCTCCTCCTCCTCTTCTAAACCCGCCAGGCATCTCTACTGCTGCTCCTGCTGCCCCACCTCTTCACCAGCCAGTCATCCCTACAGCAGAAGGCTATCCGTTCCTGCTCTTCCCACCACATACTGTCGGCTCCTGCTATAGTTGTAACAACCTGCAACGCTTTCTGCTGAGGTTACTGCTTACCATTCAGCAGGCATCCCTGCTCTACCTGCTGCAACGCACCCACAGGCATCCCCACATCTGCTGCTTCTCTGTACTCAAAGACATCCATACAGTTGCTGTTTTCCTTAAACTCATAGGCATGTGTACAAGTGCTGCTGTTCTAACCCTATCAGGTATACTTACTACTGCTGCTGTTCTACACTCACTTGGTATCCTTAGAGCTGCTGCTGTCCTACAGTCACCAGGCACAATCACTAGTCTCTACAAACGTGCCATAGTTCTAACTACAACCGACCTACTACACCAGTGGTTCTCAACCTTTGTTGCCCCATGCATCCTTTCCACCATATGTCAGCATGTCATTCCCCCCGTTTCCAAGAGTGTCTGACTCAAAAGGCGCATTCTAAATAACATGTAAATAAAAAAAAAACACGAAAAAGTCAAAGACAAACAAATGGAATATTTTCACAGATAACAAGGTGAGATATTTATCTTATCTTTAATTTAATCTGTAACATTCAGTACAGTGTGATGTACTATAAATTATGTACCATCTGTACAATTGGAGTTTGCAGAAAGATCAATACTTAAACAGTTTGAATCTGCCAATCTGTGGTCCCAATTCCCCAACCCTAAAATTCCCCCCTGGTTGAGAACTCCTGCACTAGACATTACAATTCTTGCATCAACCACTGTTTCTCACCAGTAAGTATGGCAAAGCTAGTTCTCACGTTTATATGGTCACAACCTGCTCTTCAAAACACAATGGATGTGGAATATAACTCAACAACAAGAGAACAACATGTAATCATGCACATGTTGCAAAACTCTGCTTTTTATAAACATATATAGTTCTATTTTTAACACTGCATGGAACATTCGCTAATCAGCAGACTAGACCATTCGCTAATCAGCAGGACCATAGAACATTCGCTAATCAGCAGACTAGACCATTCGCTAATCAGCAGGGCCATGGAACATTCGCTAATCAGCATGGACCATTCGCTGATCAGCGGGACCATAGAACATCCGCTAATCAGCAGAAGCATGGAACATTCGCTAATCAGCAGGACCATAGAACATTCGCTAATCAGCAGGACCATGGAACATATCCTAATCAGCAGAAGCATCGAACATCTGCTAATCAGCATTGGTAAATTTTCAACTCATGGTGTGCAACACTTACTAATCACCCCACTCCTTGGAACACTTCCCACTCAACACCTTCAACAATGGCATATAACTCATGTCACTTACATCATGTGGGTAACTCCTGCATGTCAACACGTAGCTGGAACACGTGATGTTATCACACACGTGCACATCGCTACTCAGCGAGGGAGGATCGTCTGCTGCTTGACACGTGTACACCACATCTTCTACTCAATATGAGAGCAGATGCCCTGCTAACAGACACGTTCAATGAAAACCTGCTTTATCAGGAAATGGGAGACATATCTTTTTATCAAACCGTCGAGAAACACCTGGCGGGCCATAACAAAAACAACACCTGCTACTCGACGCATGTGAAGAGGGTCACCTGCTACTCAACACGTGCACTCATCACCTGCTACTCAACACGTGCACTCATCACATGCTATTCAACGCTTGCTACTCAACACGTGCACTCATTACCTGCTACTCAACACGTGCACTCATCACTTGCTACTCAACACGTGCACTAATCACCTGCTACTCAACACGTGCACTCATCACTTGCTATTGAACACTTGCTACTCAACACGTGCACTCATCACCTGCTACTCAACACGTGCACTCATTACCTGCTACTCAACACGTGCACTCATCAACATTTAGTCAAAACGTGCAAGATTTAACTGATTTACTGAAAACGTGCAAGGATCACATGCTACTGTTTCACAGCAGACGTTTGATGAACGTTTGCTTAACACATGTGAGGAACGCTGAAAGCCCCTCACACGCCCACAGCAGATACTGCCTAAGGGGGTCCTGGTGAAATATCTCATGTGCTGAAGATGTTTGCAAATTCACTTGAAATATTGAGGAAGTCGATGGCGAGAGGTAAAGTGTCAAGGAGTGGAAGACGACAAACGGAAGGATGCGTTGATGGATCTCCCTGACAAGGGTGCGTTCCATGAACTACTGGGAAAGATAACCAGAAATCAACTGAATGATTTCCTGAACATGAGAAACTACCTACGTAAACAAGGCCTTCAGGGAAAGATCATGTGTGACGAACCTCTTACATTTCTACGAAAGAGTGAGCTCCGTTATAGGCTGTGTGGATTGTCTGTATCTTGAAACCCAGAAAGCATCTAACACTAAACCACACAGGAGGCCGGAAGAGAAGCTGGACATTCAGGCAGGAATAAGGAAAAGATGACCACGACTGACGGAAGATTATCTTGAAATCAAGGTTGGATGTCAGGAAAGCCTCCTAATATTGAGTCGAAGTCACCAGAGTCATGCCTTGGGGCTCTATTCTGGGACAACTGCTCTTCTTAGTTTATGCGAATGACTTGCCAAAAGGCTTAGACTCCAACCAGAATAGGTTTGAAGATGATGTCAAAGTCATGTGGGAGATAGGAAAAAAAAAAAAAATGCCAGGAGTAATGCATCAACCCTACTAGGGACCAAGTTCAAAAACAGATGTATACGTAGCGAGGTCTTCAGGAGTCTTCATCCCTACAGCCCTGTCTGGGCCCGGCCATTTGGATTTGGTCGTTAGTCGAGCACGCTGTTAGAAGCAGCAGCAGCCCTCAGGCCTATATAGTCCACACAGCCTGGATGGTAGGTGGCAAGGTGCTGAAGAGTCTTGGGCCCCGAATGTTTAAGGTGCTCTCTCATTTTGAACATATCGTACCTTCAGATTTCAGCAGCGGTATTTTACAAAGTTTTCCCTGCCTGTCGTGACAGTAGTATGTATATAAGTTGGAAACCATACCTTCTAGGATTTTCCAGGTAAAAAGGATGATATACCTCACCCGTCTGCGTTCCAAGGATTATAGGCTCAGAGATTTCAGTCGTTCCAAGTGATTAAAGTCCTTTACCGCATCAATATGTTCAGTAGTCAGCATATAAGTGCATTTGGTTGTGTGTTGATAAGAGGAAATCGTTGATAAAAAGGAGAAAAAGTGTAGGAGGCAAGATAGAACCTTGACAAAGAAAGGCAGTGAGGTTGACTAATCAACAACCACAGAGATAGATCAGTCAGAGAGGAAGCTACATACGAGGGAGTAAAGTAACAAAGGGAAGCCAAAAGAGCGAAGCTTAAGAGATGAGACCCCGATGCCACACACCCTGTCAAAAGCTTTGGATATATCAAGAACAACTATATGGCATTCCCTATAATCTTCTAGTGACGATTACCAGACATTAGTAGGATCGGAAAGGCTATCACCAGTGGATCTTGCGTTAGGGATGCCATGTTGGTGATCAGTGAGAAGACTGTGAGATTCAAGATGTCTGAGGATATGAGAGGAGAGAAGGGATTCAAATACTTTTGAAATGGGGGATGTCAAAGTAAAAAGGTCAAAGTTAGAGAGGGTTTGAATGGTCACCCTTCTTGGGGAAGGGATATCCCAACGTATGCTTTCAGGAAGATGGAAAAGTGGTTTTTAAACAGAAATGGAACAAGCGAGCAAGCAAGCACAGCTGTGAGTCGGAAGCACACTCTTTCAGTACACGGGGATGGATGCCATCAGGACCATAAGCCTTGCTTGTGTCCAGAGAAAGAAGCGTTTTTCCGACAGTCCGAAAAGAGATCACGGGAAGAGGCATAGGACTAGCAAGAGGAGCAGCAGGGGGTGAAGGAGAGTTATTCATGGTAGAATTAGACGTGAAACAGGAACCAGAGAGAGTTGCTCTGCCTACGTGAGAGACAGCTATGGTAACGTCAGAACGGAAATGTGAAGGAAATGCAGAGAGACGGAAGTTGTTAGCCATGCCCTTAGCTAAAGACCAAAAAGAACCTTGCCCCGTAGTCCTTTTTTGATGGAATTTAACACGTATATCCATCTGGTAATTTTTCCGGTTATTCCAATCCTTCGCACTGTGTGTGCCATGACACTATGGTCACACTAGTTAAATATTTTTTGCAAAGTCTGAATGAATCACGTCAGCATTTTTCTATTTTCCAGAGCTTCAACAATCCTACCTTAATGGTGAGGGCACTAAGAGAGGCAAGGTCTTCCTACCCTGAAAACATGTTGTCCTGAGTTATGTAGGTTCTGAGACTGGTCACTTCCCCAAATTCCGTCTGCTTGCCTCTCCTAAATGTGTCTCTTATGATGTGCGATGTTAATGCTATCGGTCAACAGTATTCTGGGAGTGTTTTGACTCCGCTTGATGGAGTGGGGCGATCTGGGTCAGTTTCAGACTCTTACGCGAAGATGCGAAAGAAACCAGGCTTTTTCCTCAAGAGGATATTTAGTGTACGTGCTAAAGATGTCTGATGCATGGTCCATGATAATCCGAGTACGAGTAAAGTTATGAGACACAGAAACAAAGCTTCAGTATGAATAACTAACAGGAAATAAGCAGCACATATCTGAGTGTGTGTGAGGAACTCCGGAGCTGACATTCGTCTATAACCTTTCGCCAGAGTCTCATACTTTATCTTTTTTAAGTTTAGCTGAGACGGCACGGGCAGCTGAGGGCCTAATCAAGGTACTCATCTTATCGAGCTACCCCTAGGGGTGGATGAACAGCTAGGTTGGCTGCGGGCAGACTGCCGCAACCAGGAATCAGGGTAAAGGAGACAAACTGTCTGCTGGTAAATATCAATATACCATTTCATAAAAATAGATAAGGAAATACTGAGCAACAGTTCATGTCCAACAACATCATGCCAAAATTAGAATGTGTTTTTCGAGTCTGATGACCGAACGTAAAGGACAGACAACAAACAGAAGGTTCAGAAGGGGACAGAAAAAAAATGACACCTGAATCAGGAGATCTAGGATACAGGGAAAGCTTGGAGAACTCAAATTCATTCACCATGGAAGAAAGAAGAGTTGGGCAAGATACGACCCCAACCTTCAAGTATCTGAACCCGTCTCATGACATCAACAGGAAACACAGTTCTTCCAAGCATGCAACCAACCCGACGCCATTACACGAATTTCTGCACGAACCTTTTTCATAAACAACAACAAGTTATGCTGTACGACAGTACAGGAAGGTCAAGAGGTGGGGCAGGAATGTAACACCCCATCCTCGTACAGGACAAAACAGGTAGTTACAAACAAGGAAAACAGAATACGTGGTTCTATAACCCAAGGTACACATGACCCCATGAGATACTCACTCAACACATGCGATGACCACAAGTACTCACTCGACACGAACGAGGATCACCCGACACGTGAGAGGGGCACCTGTTGCTCAAAACGAGGGACCATTTAACTAACGACATGCCCAACATCTGCTTCTACCTGCGTCAGACATACCTAGTTCCTATAATGTGAGAGAAACATCCGCGCCTTGACGTGTGTGTATGTGTGTGTGTGTGTGTGTGTGTGTGAGATAGGCACCAAAGACGTGGCATAAGTGTGAAACACCCGATACTCACCGTGAGCGAGAAACGCCCACTATTCATCAAGTGTGAAGAACATTCGCTAGTCTACATGTGTTGAAAGCTATATCCTGCAAGAGTACAAGGGTTACCAGGAACTACACGCGTGTAGGGAACACCTGCTACCAGAGCACGTGCGATGAACACTAGCAACTGAACACATAAACAATAGCAACTGAATACGTGAAGAACACTATCTACTCAACACGAGACAAACACCAGCTACTCAATACGTGATGAACACTTGCAACTCAACACGTGACAAACACTTGCAACTCAACACGTGACAAACACTTGCAACTCAACACGTGACAAACACCAGCTATTCAACACGTGACAAACACTTGCAACTCAACACGTGACAAACACTTGCAACTCAACACGTGACAAACACTTGCAACTCAACACGTGACAAACACTTGCAAATCAACACGTGACAAACACTTGCAAATCAGCACGTGATGAAAACTAGCTACTCAACACCTGTAAGGAACACCTGTCATGCAACAAGAGGCGAACGAAAGTAATTTTTCCTTCGCCTGAACTTCTACTTGAGTGTGTACGGTATTAAGACACGTGTGTTACTGTGCTTGTTTTTTTACGTTTTTTTTTGTCTATTTTTTGGTAATAAACCACCCAAGCTAAATGATCACACCTGGCAGGTTGTCTGGTCGGGCGGCAGGTGCAAAACACGGCCCTCCCTCACAACACCATGGCAGGAAACATCTGTATCCATTATGTCATTACCACAAACTCACGCAGTTTCCAGGAGCCCCGTGCCGCGACGCGGGTGTCAAGGCTACGACGATGTGCAGGCGTCACCTGTGGGTGCAGAACACGAGCGTGACGGCAACGTAACGTAACGTAACGTAACGTAAGCCACCAGCCCAGGTCCACAATTATATCCTCTCCGTACGTCCACTTCCAAACACTGCACCACAACAGACATGGCCACCAGTAAATGTGATCAGTTGTACTTTCCCACGATGGGTGTATATAAGCTTTCCCAGGAATTCACACGATTAGTCTTGTTTCCTGGAGTTTACATATCACAGGTGATAGGTGTGTTTTAGATATCTGGGAGTGGATCTGGCAGCGGATGGAACCATGGAAGCGGAAATGGATCATAGGGTGGGGGAGGGGGCGAAAATTCTGGGGGCCTTGAAGAATGTGTGGAAGTCGAGAACATTATCTCGGAAAGCAAAAATGGGTATGTTTGAAGGAATAGTGGTTCCAACAATGTTGTATGGTTGCGAGGCGTGGGCTATGGATAGAGTTGTGCGCAGGAGGATGGATGTGCTGGAAATGAGATGTTTGAGGACAATGTGTGGTGTGAGGTGGTTTGATCGAGTGAGTAACGTAAGGGTAAGAGGAATGTGTGGAAATAAAAAGAGCGTGGTTGAGAGAGCAGAGGAGGGTGTTTTGAAGTGGTTTGGGCACATGGAGAGAATGAGTGAGGAAAGATTGACCAAGAGGATATATGTGTCGGAGGTGGAGGGAACGAGGAGAAGAGGGAGACCAAATTGGAGGTGGAAAGATGGAGTGAAAAAGATTTTGTGTGACCGGGGCCTGAACATGCAGGAGGGTGAAAGGAGGGCAAGGAATAGAGTGAATTGGAGCGATGTGGTATACCGGGGTTAACGTGCTGGCAGTGGATTGAATCAGGGCATGTGAAGCGTCTGGGGAAAACCATGGAAGGCTGTGTAGGTATGTATATTTGCGTGTGTGGACGTATGTATATACATGTGTATGGGGGGGGGGGTTGGGCCATTTCTTTCGTCTGTTTCCTTGCGCTACCTCGCAAACGCGGGAGACAGCGACAAAGTATAAAAAAAAAAAAAAAAAAAAAAAAAAAATA
Organism: Panulirus ornatus; assembly: GCF_036320965.1. Classification (NCBI taxonomy): domain Eukaryota; kingdom Metazoa; phylum Arthropoda; class Malacostraca; order Decapoda; family Palinuridae; genus Panulirus; species Panulirus ornatus. The sequence goes on from NC_092240.1 coordinate 30,769,756, forward strand.
TATATATATATATATATATATATATATATATATATATATATATATATATATATATATATTCCCCTATCCAGTTAGTAAGTTTCCTTGAATCAGAGTCGTTATATTTTTTTCTAAATATACAGAAAACAAGAGTATTTGATGCGTATGAAATTTGTGCTTCTTTGCATTCAGCAATCGTCACTACAGTTGGAATTAAACACCATGAAACATTTCTGTCAAAGGTCTTGTTAAGGATTTACCCACACACACACACACACACACACACACACACACACACACACACACACACACAATTAATAACTTTGAGAAAATCTCTTGGGTGAAATACATATAAAAACACATGTATATACACCACATACGAAGCACATATACCACTATATGAGTGGCAAAACAAAGACCAGAGGGTCATATCTGTGAAGCTACTGGTGTAATTAAGACCTACCATTAAAACACCATCAGAACTGATAATCATGGGCGAGTATATAAACACCACAATGACCGATATATCTCTTCCCTACCGATGCAATCCCACCTTCCCAAGATTAATCAAACTTCAGCCTCAAAAAAAGAGGAGGAGGGAAAAAGAGATGGATAAAAATAAAGAGAGACATTTCTCCTGAGGGAAAAAAAACAAAACAAATGCGAGTTCTTAATATGAGCGGAGCAATTAAAATCCAACAAAGGCTTCGTGGGAGAGTGATGACGAAACAAATGAATCCAGATACCAACTTGGGACACAAAAGTTGAGACTCACAGGAGGGTGTGTTTAAGTTGTCCTCGGCCTCTCTTCACAATGCCTCTCATCAAGACAAAGAGCAACACACGGCTGATTTCTTTACGTTGTAACACACACACACACACACACACACACACACACACACTCTCTCTCTCTCTCTCTCTCTCTCTCTCTCTCTCTCTCTCTCTCTCTCTCTCTCTCTCATACACACACACACACACACACAGTTAACGCCAATCAAAATAAGAACAGAAAGCGAGTACAAAACGGAACATATCGAAGGACAGTAAACAGCGGATGAGCAGAGGAGCCATGGAGAAACAAGATAAGGAGAGAGAGATGAAAGAGACAAGAAGGATAAAAAAGAGTTTAATGAGGCCGTACAGAACGTGGATGGAGAAATGATGATATCTTCAAGAGATGAGAACAGAAAATGGAGACCGAGAGCGTGTCACAGAGAACACAGAAAACCAGATTCACTCTTCACATTCATGGATAAACCAAGATACCACGAAATCGAATGTGAGACCCTTTATGAAAGGGGTTAGGGAGGTGTGGGGGGAGCAACAGAATGACCCCGGGTAAATATGCAGTACGTCGAACGAACAATAAACACTGGCATGCCACTCAAAATGCCGGCAGGTACCCGGTGATGACCAGCGCAGCCGACATGATGAAAATGCGCTCGTGCACATTGAGACATCGCGAGACGATGTGATCTGACCGACTGATCAACTCAAAAGAGAAAATTCAGCCGCAGGATCGCGTGGAATCTCAGGTATGTTTCCCCAGCGTGATAAGAGACGGCGATAACGAAACTAATGACGTCATTGCTGGGGTTAAGCCCAGACAGAATCCAACCCGCCGACATTCACAAAAATGGCATAAGTAACAGCGACGCACGAAAGAAGGATCCGAGCTTAAGTACCGACACAGTACAGACCAGTTGTAGCGCAAGGGCATTCGAACCGATGTCACAGGCAATCCGGAGGGGGAAAAAAAAATTATGGAAAGCTGATTATCTTTCTTCTCGCGAAAGTTACCAGGATGTGCACACACACACACACACACACACACACACACACACACACACACACACACACACACAGGCCAGTGGTGAAAAGTCTCCAAGAGTTCCGGTTGTGGCGGGTTTTTCCTCCGCAAGGTGGCCACCGTCCTGCTTCTGCTGTGTTCTAGCAAACAATTAATCTATGATATCACAGGTTATCACATGGGATGGGAAGGCGTTCTTGGTGCCTATAACTATGTTTTTCTAGAGTCCGGGGAAGCCAGAAAAAAAAAAAAAAGCTATCAGAAAAGCACAAGAGTGTGTTCCCTGATGAACATAACTCTATGATGGTCGTCCTCATTGTGTCTACGACATAGAATCCTTCCTAATACGATGATATGATACGATGGTGAACCTGGTGTCTACAACCATGTTTCATGGCAAGCTGAATACATTCCAGTAATACGAAATACAGTGGGATGCAGCCAGGTTACTAATGATGCCAGAATGATGTATCATTATGTCTTTATCTTCAGCTCTGCTATCATGGAGTCTTGTGCATTCCATGAGACGCCAATAACACTCGATGGTGGTGAACTTTGTCAAAAGGGGCACGAGAACCTTCCACGTACGTACAAGTGAAGAGTAGGGTGATGGAGACGATGTCAGACTTCGAGGGGTAAATCTTCATCGATCTCGAATCATTGTTCTTCCCGTAGACACTATCTCAAGCCGTCCGCCATAGCCAAACGATTGACAGATGCAGAAGCAGATGAGCAACGTGATGGAGCAGAGAGCCATCCACGTTGCCATAACCCAACGTCCGACATCAGACACGACTTTCTATGTTGTGGGAAGCAAGTGCCAGACTATTCGGAGGAAGATGGACGAATTCCTCTAAATCGTCGTGATGTCCATGGAGTTAAATCAAAAGAAATGATAGAATCAGTCGTGAGGAGAGCAGATGAACGACATGATGAACGGGGCTGTGAAACTGTGAACATCTGTGTCCAGAATTGTCGGTGATTTTACAGTAAACTGAAGCTAAGTATCATCATGCCTGCCTGGTTCGTTTAAATTTAGTCTGCAGGTCTCTCGAAGAACAGCCAAGGGGGCCGGGCCGCGCTCTACTAGATCCATCGGTACCGAAAAACGGGACGCATTCCTGAAACTGTGAGACATCCTCGATGTGAATGATGAGCGTCAGTTTTCTTTGCCAGGGTTAATGACACTGATGGACAGCTACCTGGAAGGAGAGGAAGGTTACACAGCAAAACACTTGAAAACAGAGTTAAGTCTCCATTGTGGGAAGGGATGTGATTGTGACAGAGTGATCCTGGAAAAAGAGACCATATACATATATATATACATTCTTAGACACTGGCAACACAGCACCGAGAGAGGACTACAGAGCAGGGAGCGAGGAGGAGGTAGTGGCAACAACAGAAACTGTTGAGGACGATATAAGGTCGAGAGTCTCCGATCTTTCAAAGTATCCAAACTTTTATGATCTTGCTGACAGTGATTTGGTCCCGGCCTCTCTCTCTCTCTCTCTCTCTCTCTCTCTCTCTCTCTCTCTCTCTCTCTCTCTCTCTCTCACTCACGACCGCTGAATGGTCTCATTAAAACCAAATAATAAGCAACACCTAAATTTGCTAATCGACGTCGCACTGCTATCGTCCATATAGCATCATACGTGAAGTGCGCCCAGGTCATTTACATCACAAATTTGCTACATCTGTGAACGTGAAGCTTGAGTCTCGTGATCTGACTGACGTTCTCAGTAGTACGGTCATTTGATGACGACTACAGGGACCTGGGGAGACTGCATGATGCTTAGCTCCCCTCCTCAGGGACAGGTACATGATGTGTTAAGATGTCTCACCAACCTCGTCTTTGACAATGGTAAAGTCAATAACTTAGATAGGTGGCACTACATGGAGGGGGGTTTGGTTTGTATGATGTCGAACCCGTGCGACGTGACCTGGTCCCACATATTGTTAGTTGTGTGTGCAAGACTCTTTGTGGCAAAGGGTGCAAAGTATCGCAGAGCTGTTTTGCACACCAGTGCTCTCGTCCTGTCTCGAGCATACACGCACCAACACACCTCATGTAATGGATTTAGAGGAGGAGAAATGAGTCTTCCAACTTGAAACGTAATTGCATAAATTTGTCACCCACCCCTTCCTTCTTCCTCCTCCTCCTCGGAGTACGAGATCACGCAAGAAATTATCACAGTAGCACCGCCACTTGATTTTTTTGTAAACTGCTACTTGCTCACTCAAGGTAGGCATTGCATTATCCAATGCCATTCATTATGCTGTGTCTTATGTATTGTGTAATGCAGCAACCAAGCAATATACGTGAAGCAATGCTTGATTAAAAACGATTATTCACCGACTATGCTTTGTTTAAAGCCTTATTAACGCTATTCCAATAATGCGTAGTGCCAATCCTGCTGTTACAAGACTGACTAAAACATTCTACTGTATTTCTGTCTTGTGTACTTTAATCCATCAACCTGGAAGCACAGTTTTATGATTACACAGTTTACTGCATATCCTCCAGATCAAAACTGATCGTCTTGTGCAATGATTTTCCGTGACACGTGGATACTCTTAGACCACTTTGGACTCATTTTAATCAAGGTACATCCTATTGTATTTTCTGATGGTTTACTGAATTCTACATACCCCCAGGGAGTAGGTACAAACTCCAAATTCACCATCCTATCTTCAACAACAACTAAGGCATGGCGAGTGCAGCGTCCCCGACACACAAAATGTCAGCCATCTTGGAATTATGTTAATCAGGGTACGTTCTATTTCATTTCTGATGGTTTGATTAGCTTCCTCGTGCTCCAAAATATGAGTATGGACAAAAAGAAAAATCTTTCTCTCCCATGTAACAACAGAGATATGATACATTAAGTGTATAGCAGATCAACCATGACGGCGACCATCTTGGGGAAAAAAAAAAAAGGACTCTTGGGAACTTTTCACCACTGGACTCAGTGTAGATCCTGGTAACTTTCCAGAGATAGTCAGCTTTCTCTATTGTTCTTTTCCGGGTTGATAACTAACGCGCAATGCTCTTGCGCTAACAGCTTGACTTCGCATGTAATACAATTCTTTGAAGCGGTGTCAGAAAGTATATGTATTAAAACCTTAAAAAAAGTATAATCAAAACCAAGTACATAACAAAGGCCAAAAAGGATTCATGTCAGAAAGATGCACACGCAAACCTAATCAAAAGCTCATTACAATAACATACGTGAAGTTCAATGAAAGGAGAGAGACTGGAACATTGTCTTTCTTGATTTCGCAAAAGCATTTAACAAAGTAAATCATTGAACTCTGCAGAAGAAAACAGCTCCCCCAAAAAGTAAAATTGGAGGAAGAGTTAAAGGAATTCCAACGGACAGAAGGTTGACAGTAGCAGCACATGGAACCATGCGTGAAGCCAGAGTTGAAGCAATTGTAATTGTAACTTAATCTTGAAAGCGTAATTGCTGCAACCTTGCCAGAAGCTGTTCTATCTGGAGTACCACAGGGAACAGTGTTAGCCCCCAATACTCTTACTCATAATGGTATCAAACATCGACATCGAAGTAAACGAAAGTGTGGGAAGGAACTTAGCAAAATGACTGGATCAAAAGATGATGAAAACAAAAGACGTAATGGGCAGAGATGAACCTGATGAAACTTAACGAAGATAATACTGTACATATAATTTATGGAGCCAGTCAGAACACATAGGTGTCCACCATGAAAAACAAAGTCTCAGTAGAGAAAGTCATGAAGTGAAACAAATGTAAAAGATTTGGATGTCATTATGAATGAGAAACAGGACGTAAGGGAATATACTGACGAGAGAGCACAAACGAGCTACGAATGAGTGACATAATCATGAAAAATTTCACCACGAAAGACAGGAAACAACAGATGAGATTGCTTCATGTTGACATACGAAGCAAAATTGAATTACGCTGTGCCGTGCAGTCACCAAGAAAATAAAGACACAAACATTCGAGAGAAATCAGAACAACTTCACAAGAAAAAGCGAAGGGATGAACATGTGAATTAGCATGGCAGGCTGAGAGAAATGAAATTATACAGCCAAAAAAGAAGGGAAAGATTTATGATAATTTGCGACTCATAACAAACTGCAGTACAAGGAAAATGTACTGAACCTGAAATCCTCTCAACAAGGAAGTTACAGAATTATCAAACCAAGAATACCATGGAACATACCGACAAAATATATATATATATATATATATATATATATATATATATATATATATATATATATATATATATATATATATATATCATCCCTGAGTATATAGGAGAAAGAATACTACCCACGTATTCCCTGCGTGTCATAGAAGGCGACTAAATGGGGAGGGAGCGGGAAGCTGGAAATCCTCCCCTCCAGTTTCAACTTTTCCAAAAGAAGAAACAGAGAAGGGGGCCAAATGAGGATTTTCCCCTCTTAGGCTCAGTACTGTTCTTAATTCTACCTTGCAAACGCGGGAAATGGCAAATATGTATGAAATATATATATATATATATATATATATATATATATATATATATATATATATATATATATATATATATATATATATATATATATATATATATATATATATATATATATATATATATATATATATATATATTTATATTTATTTCATTATGCTTTGTCGCTGTCTCCCGCGTTTGCAAGGTAGTGCATGGAAACAGACGAAAGAAATGGCCCAACCCACCCCCATACACAATGTATACACACACACACGTCCACACACGCAAATATACATACCTATACATCTCAATGTACACATATATATATACATACACAGACACATACATATATACCCATGCACACAATTCACACTGTCTGCCTTTATTCATTCCCATCGCCACCTCGCCACACATGGAATACCATCCCCCTCCCCCCTAATGTGTGCGAGGTAGCGCTAGGAAAAGACAACAACGGCCCCATTCGTTCACACTCAGTCTCTAGCTGCCACGCAATAATGCCCGAAACCACGGCTCCCTTTCCACATCCAGGCCCCACACAACTTTCCATGGTTTACCCCAGACGCTTCACATGCCCTGATTCAATCCACTGACAGCACGTCAACCTCGGTATACCACATCGATCCAATTCACTCTATTCCTTGCCCTCCTTTCACCCTCCTGCATGTTCAGGCCCCGATCACACAAAATCTTTTTCACTCCATCTTTCCACCTCCAAATTGGTCTCCCACTTCTCCTCGTTCCCTCCACCTCCGACACGTATATCCTCTTGGTCAATCTTTCCTCACTCATTCTCCTCATGTGACCAAACCAATTCAAACACCCTCTTCTGCTCTCTCAACCACGCTCTTTTTATTTCCACACATCTCTCTTACCCTTACATTACTTGCTCGATCAAACCACCTCACACCACACATTGTCCTCAAACATCTCATTTCCAGCACATCCACCCTCCTGCGCACAACTCTATCCATAGCCCACGCCTCGCAACCATACAACATTGTTGGAACCACTATTCCTTCAAACATACCCATTTTTGCTTTCCGAGATAATGTTCTCGACTTCCACACATTCTTCAAGGCTCCCAGGATTTTCGCCCCCTCCCTCACCCTATGATTCACTTCCGCTTCCATGGTTCCATCCGCTGCCAGATCCACTCCCAGATATCTAAAACACTTTACATCCTCCAGTTTTTCTCCATTCAAACTAACCTCCCAATTGACTTGACCCTCAACCCTACTGTACCTAATAACCTTGCTCTTATTCACATTTACTCTTAACTTTCTTCTTTCACACACTTTACTAAACTCAGTTACCAGCTTCTGCAGTTTCTCACATGAATCAGCCACCAGCGCTGTATCATCAGCGAACAACAACTGACTCACTTCCCAAGCTCTCTCATCCACAACAGACTTCATACTTGCCCCTCTTTCCAAAACTCTTGCATTCACCTCCCTAACAACCCCATCCATAAACAAATTAAACAATCATGGAGACATCACACACCCCTGCCGCAAACCTACATTCACTGAGAACCAATCACTTTCCTCTCTTCCTACACGTACACATGCCTTACATCCTCGATAAAAACTTTTCACTGCTTCTAACAACTTGCCTCCCACACCATATATTCTTAATGCCTTCCACAGAGCATCTCTATCATCTCTCTCTCTCTCTCTCTCTCTCTCTATATATATATATATATATATATATATATGGGAGGGTATTGAGTGAGAGGGTAAACGCATGTACAAAGCATCAGATTGGGGAAGAGCAGTGTGGTTTCAGAAGTGGTAGAGGATGTGTGGATCAGGTGTTTGCTTTGAAGAATATATGTGGGAAATACTTAGAAAAACAGATAAATTTGTATGTAGCATTTATGGATCTGGAGAGGGTATATGATAGAGTTCACAGAGATGCTTTGTGGAAGGTACTGAGAGTATATGGTGTGGGAGGTAAGTTGCTAGAGGCAGTGAAAAGTTTTTACAAAGGATGTAAGGCATGTGTACGAGTAAGAAGAGAAGAAAGTGATTGGTTCACAGTGAATGTCGGTTTGCGGCAGGGGTGTGTGATGCCTCCATGGTTGTTTAATTTGTTTATGGATGAGTCTGTTAAGGAGGTGTATGCAAGTTTTGGGGAGAGGGGCAAGTATGTAGTCTGTTGTGGATGAAAGGGCTTGGGAAGTGAGTCCGTTATTGATCGCTGATGATACAGCGCTGGTGGCTGATTCGGGTGAGAAATTGCAGCAGTTGGTGACTGAGTTTGGTAAAGCGTGTGAAAGAAGACAGCTGAGAGTAAGGTTATTAAATTCAGTAGGGTTGAGGGACAAGTTAATTGGGAGGTAAGTTTGAATGGAGAAAAACTGGAGGAAGTGAAGTGTTTTACATATCTGGGATTGGATTTGGTAGCAGATGGAACCATGAAAGCGGAAGTGAGTCACAATGGTGGGGGAGGTGGCGAGGGTTCTGGGAGCGTTGAAGAATGTGTGGAAGGCGAGAACGTTATCTCTGAAAGCAAAAATGGGTATCTTTAAAGGAATAGTGGTTCCAACAATGTTATATGGCTATGAGGCATGGGCTTATAGATAGGGATGTCTGGAGGAGGGTGGATGTGTTGGAAATGAAATGTTTGAGGACAATATGTGGTGTGAGGTGGTTTGATCGAGTAAGTAATGAAAGGGTAAGAGAAATGTGTGGTAATAAAAAAGTGTGGTTGAGAGAGCAGAAGAGGGTGTATTGAAATGGTTTGGTCACGTGGTGATAATGAGTGAACAAAGATTGACAAAGAGGATATATGTGTCAGAGGTGGAGGGAACGAGGAGAAGAGAGAGACCAAATAGGAGGTGGAAGGATAGAAAGAAAAAGACTTTGAGCGATCGGGGCCCGTACATACAGGAGGTGAAAGGCATGCAAGGAATGGAGTGAATTAGAACGATATGGGATATCGGGGTCGACGTGCTGTCAGTGGATTGAACCAGGGCATGTGAAGCGTCTGGGGTAAATCATGGAAAGTTTTGTGGGGTCTGGATGTGGAAAGGGAGCTGTGGTTCGGTGCATTACACATGACAGCTAGAGACTGAGTGTGAAGAAATGAGGCCCTTGTTGACTTTTCCTTGTGCTACCTCGATCGCACGCTGGGGAAGGGGGTATTTCATGCGTGGCGGGGTGGCGGCAGGAATGGATGAAGGCAGCAAGTATGAATATGTGCATGTGTATATATGTATATGCCTGTGTATGTATATGTATGTATACGTTGAAGTGTTATGCGAGTTTGTAGGCCTTTATGTATATACATGTGTATGTGGGTGGGTTGGGCCATTCTTTTGTCTGTTTCCTTGCGCTGCCTTGCTAACGTAGGAGACAGCGACTAAGTATAATATATATTTGTTTATTTATTTATTTTGCTTTGTCGCTGTCTCCCGCGTCAGCGAGGTAGCGCAAGGAAACAGACGAAAGAATTGCCCAACCCACCCCCATACACATGTATATACATACACGTCCACACACGCAAATATACATACCTATACATCTCAACGTATACATATATATATACACACACAGACATATACATATATACACACGTACATATTTCATACTGTCTGCCTTTATTCATTCCCATCGCCACCACGCCACACATGAAATAACAACCCCCTCCCCCCTCATGTGTGCGAGGTAGCGCTAGGAAAAGACAACAAAGGCCCCATTCGTTCACACTCAGTCTCTAGCTGTCATGTAATAATGCACCGAAACCACAGCTCCCTTTCCACATCCAGGCCCCACAAAACTTTCCATGGATTACCCCAGACGCTTCACATGCCCTGATTCAATCCATTGACAGCACATCGACCCCAGTATACCACATCGATCCAATTCACTCTATTCCTTGCACTCTATTCCTTTCGCCCTCCTGCATGTTCAGGCCCCGATCACTCAAAATCTTTTTCACTCCATCTTTCCACCTCCAATTTGGTCTCCTACTTCTCCTCGTTCCCTCCACCTCTGACACATATATCCTCTTGGTCAATCTTTCCTCACTCATTCCCTCCACGTGACCAAACCATTTCAAAACACCCTCTTCTGCTCTCTCAACCACACTCTTTTTATTACCACACATCTCTCTTACCCTATTGTTACTTACTCGATCAAACCACATCACACCACATATTGTCCTCAAACATCTCATTTCCAGCACATCTACCCTCCTGCACACAATTCTATCCATAGCCCACGCCTCGCAACCATACAACATTGTTGGAACCACGATTCCTTCAAACATACCCATTTTTGCTTTCCGAGATAATGTTCTCGACTTCCACATATTCTTCAAGGCTCCCAGAATTTTCGCCCCTTCCCCCACCCTATGATTCACTTCCGCTTCCATGGTTCCATCCGCTGCCAAATCCACTCCCAGATATCTAAAACACTTCACTTCCTCCAGTATAATATATATATATATATATATATATATATATATATATATATATATATATATATATATATATAAAGGCCAACCAAGCAGCTAGAACGGCTGTTCAATATTACTGCCATGAGAAGTAAGAAACATGCATGGATCAACCACAAAAACGTGGTAAAAGAAGCCCTGACATGAGGTTAAAATTATTCCCAGATGAACCCAGAATAGACGATTATGTAACGCAAGTGGCAGGGCAGCAGGCAGGAACACTATACACGCCATGCAAGACGTGCGGGGATCGCCACGCGTTTGCCCTGCCGTTCTGTCAAAATCACGTCGTTGGTACTGGTAGGTACGTACACTCTCCCGCCCCCCCCCCTCTCTCTCTCTCTCTCTCTCTCTCTCTCTCTCGGGGGAGGTAGTAGGTGGTAGGCAGCCACCCAACATGGAGGTACATCACTGGTACTAAACGCCAGGGGGCGTTCGTAAGTGCTCTGCGGAGAGCAAGCACTTCAGTGGCTGTCAAGCGTCACTCCTTTCGCCTGGGTAACTGTCCTTTCTTCCTGCCTCACCCACACGTGGGCTGCTGGCTTTCAATTCACAAACAATCTCACGCTCCTCGCAATACTAGATTTTGCTGCGCTTGGCCTAGAAAGATTGGTGTTGGACGGCGGGAACCAAGTGTGATGTCAGGATATAAGTAACTTTGTTTAGTACTGGCACCTGATGAGGTGGACTGTCTCCACGAAGCATGCCGAAGAACGCTACGCGCTAGCCTTCCTCTGCCTTTTGGCAAAATCCCATCGAAATCCCTAGCAAGCAAATACTCTCTCTCTCGCACACCACTGGCACAAGCGTGGTTTCCGGCAGCCATCAAGCATCGTTAGGTCCCGTACGTCAAGCGCAATCATCACCTGACATTCTGTTCTAACACCCAGCCACGGCCACGGAGAGTGGGAGCGGGTTGCCATCAGATGGCCGCAGACTGGAGTACACTCCCTGGGTACACGTCGTGGATGGTGGGCGAACAAAGGCTAGAAATGTTCAGGAGACACGCGCCCTACAAGGGAGAGAGGTGGTGCACTACAATACAACCAACACAAGTCTACCCTCCCAAGATAAGGCCCGTATGCACAACACACACACACACACACAAACACACACAAACGCTCCCACTGATAACAACACAAGACTTCCCAAGTAATACATTCAGCGCACAGCTCACTCCGAAATTTACTGTGTTCACTTTACACACTAAAGATAACTAAATAAGTTAACTAAATGAATGAATAAATTACATATATATATATATATATATATATATATATATATATATATATATATATATATATATATATATATATATATATGTGTGTGTGTGTGTGTGTGTGTGTGTGCTTATCTCAAGACCCCTTTTGTGGGTCTCCTGCAGCTTCGAGGCAACGCTACAATCAGAAGCAGGGAAATGATGGGCTCCTTTGAAAGGCAAGGCTCCCTCACGAGCCCGTACCGCTCTACCTCCGCTAACTACGATGATACAACACGTCCCACGATGACTTTCAACACGCGCTGTAACCTCATGCACACACAGACGGGTTACATATATATATATATATATATATATATATATATATATATATATATATATATATATATATATATATATATATATATATATATATATTTTTTTTTTTTTTTCTTTCATACTATTCGCCATTTCCCGCCTCAGCGAGGTAGTGTTAAGTACACAGGACTGGGCCTCTGAGGGAATATCCTCACCCGGCCCCCTTCTCTGTTCCTGCCTTAAAAAAAAAAAAAAAATAATGAGAAGGGAAGATTTCCAGCCCCCCGCTCACTTCCCTTTTAGTCGCCTTCTACGACACGCAGGGAATACGTGGGAAGTATTCTTTCTCCCCTATCTATCACGCGAGCTTTCGTTCACCAGCTTCGTCCATGGCGCTACGGCCATTAGGTTCATCAGAATATATATATACATATATATATATATATATATATATATATATATATATATATATATATATATATATATATATATATATATATATATATTATTTCTTATTTATTATTTTATCTTGCTTTGTCGCTGTCTCCCGCGTTAGCGAGGTAGCGCAAGGAAACAGACGAAAGAATGGCCCAACCCGCCCACATACACATGTATATACATACACGTCCACACACACAAATATACATACCTATACATCTCAGTGTACACATATATATATATATATATATACACACAGACATATACATATATATACATGTACATAATTCATACTGTCTGCCTTTAGTTGTTCCCATCGCCACCCCGCCACACATGGAATAACAACCCCCTCCCCCCTTATGTGTGCGAGGTAGCGCTAGGAAAAGACACCAAAGGCCCCATTCGTTCACACTCAGTCTCTAGCTGTCATGTAATAATGCACCGAAACCACAGCTCCCTTTCCACATCCAGGCCCCACACAACTTTCCATGGTTTACCCCAGACGCTTCACATGCCGTAGTTCAATCCATTGACAGCACGTCGACCCCGGTATACCACATCGTTCCAATTCACTCTATTCCTTGCATGCCTTTCACCCTCCTGCATGTTCAGGCCCCGATCACTCAAAATCTTTCTCACTCCATCTTTCCACCTAAAGTTTGGTCTCCCACTTCTCCTCGTTCCCTCCACCTCCGACACATATATCCTCTTTGTCATTCTTTCCTCACTCATTCTCTCCATGTGACCAAACCATTTCAAAACACCCTCTTCTGCTCTCTCAACCACACTCTTTTTATTTCCACACATCTCTCTTACCCTATTATTACTTACTCGATCAAACCACATCACACCACATATTGTCCTCAAACATCTAATTTCCAGCACATCCACCCTCCTGCGCACAACTCTATCCATATCCCACGCCTCGCAACCATACAATATTGTTGGAACCACTATTCCTTCAAACATAGCCATTTTTGCTTTCCGAGATAATGTTCTCGACTTCCAAACATTCTTCAATGCTCCCAGAATTTTCGCCCCCCTCCCCCACCCTATGATTCACTTCCGCTTCCATGGTTCCATCCGCTGCCAGATCCACTCTCAGATATCTAAAACTCTTTACTTCCTCCAGTTTTTCTCCATTCAAACTTACCTCCCAATTGACTTGACCCTCAACCCTACTGTACCTAATAACCTTGCTCTTATTCACATTTACTCTCAACTTTCTTCTTTCACACACTTTACCAAACTCAGTCACCAGCTTCTGCAGTTTCTTACATGAATCAGCCAACAGCGCTGTAACATCAGCGAACAACAACTGACTCATTTCCCAAGCTCTCTCACCCACAACAGACTGCATACTTGCCCCTCTTTCCAAAACTCTTGCATTCACCTCCCTAACAACCCCATCCATAAACAAATTAAACAACCATGGAGACATCACACACCCCTGCCGCAAACCTACATTCACTGAGAACCAATCACTTTCCTCTCTTCCTACACGTACACATGCCTTACATCCTCGATAAAAACTTTTCACTGCTTCTAACAACTTGCCTCCCACATCATATATTCTTAAAACCTTACACAGAGCATCTCTATCAACTCTATCATATGCCTTCTCCAGATCCATAAATGCTACATACAAATCCATTTCTTTTTCTAAGTATTTCTCACATACATTCTTCAAAGCAAACACCTGATCCACATATCCTCTATCACTTCTGAAACCACACTGCTCTTCCTCAATCTGATGCTCTGTACATGCCTTCACCCTCTCAATCAATACCCTCCCATATAATTTACCATATATATATATATATATATATATATATATATATATATATATATATATATATATATATATATATATATATATATATATACCATCAGGCAATATAAAGGTGACAAGTGACAAGTGATTACCGAGAAACATTTGGGTACGACAAAGGCCGTGTTGATATCCCGCCCCTTTACGAGGGAGATGACGGCACCAGGTCACCAGGTCAAGCCTTTAATGTGCGAGTCCGGCCGGGTGACCAGGACCATACTTCGACTGCCATCACCTTACCGTCAGTAGGGCCGTACGTACTGCCCTTGGATGAAGGAATGCCGCCCCTGGTGACCACCAGGTCATGAGGTCAGAGGACGAGGTCACGTGCGTGGGGGGGGGGTGAGGGTCAGTGATCAACCTCCACGCTGTATGGCTCCTATAAGGTCATACGAGCGATGGATGGCCGATCCAACGATGCTCGAGCGTGTGGTCTTCTTCCCTTCACATACGTCCACGTAATCCGACACCCGGTACCTCCGCAGGGGACTGTGTGTACGGGGCTGACGACACGACACGATCTTCGCGTGTGGCTTTCCCAGAAAAGGGTGTGGAGGGGAAGGGGGAGGGCGGGGGAGAGCGAGGAGCGAGGGAAGGAGAAGGGCGTTTACTACGAGCCGATTCGATCACGCGAGCTTTCGTTCACCAGCTTCGTCCATGGCGCTACGGCCATTAGGTACATCAGAATATATCTCATTTACATCAATGTGATGAGCGTGTGGCTCCGGACAACCGCAGCTGGCGGGGGACCTTGGGAAGAGCGTATAAACGTTTAGAAAGTGCACGGCAGACAAACGGGTCCGACTAACAGATTCAGACACTTACCGCTAGCTAGCTAAAGTAATCAGATACGGGTACGGTCAGTGGGTACAGTGTATGTCCACGGGCGGATATGGACGCGTCCGTCAGATACCATCGTACTGCAGTATGACGGACACAGCCAGGGCTACACTCTGGTAGGAGACGCCTCTCTATTCACTCCATCTGTATGGACAGGCGCTGGGTGGGTGGGTGTGGGGGTGTGGTTGGGTGGGGTGGGGGGCTCACGTCTGCAGACGGTTGTGCCTCTCTTAGAGTAAGCGTCGGGTGGACTGCTGATTCGTATTACGCAAAAGTTACTTCACCTGAAGCTCCCTTAGCACCTAATCAAGAGCAGAGGTTAACATGGAAGCGCGTCAGAACCAATGGTGGGGGACAGATTAACGTTAACTGTATCACTCTACACCATTCAAAGCTACATACCAAGTGACCATCACGGTCATTGCTCCTACCATAACCCCACACGAGCTATCATCATTGTTGTGTTTCTAAAATACTGAAAATGTGTGGTATGATGTTCTATAAACATATACCTTGTGAGGCGGAAATATAAATCCACTTCCGTCTTCAAGCCTTCTTCCTCTTCTGCAACTAACTCTTCTCACTTTCATATTCCTTGTTTTCGTTATAAATATCAATAATGAGGACGCTGAAAAACCAAACCACAGAAAATAATGCTTCCAAACTATGTATAAGTCATTATCATCATACAAGCTGTGCAAATCAGATAGTATTTTCAACTGACATGTACGTAGGTACGGAACAAGACACAATAGGTTTTTATAAGTAGCTCCCAAAAATGTAACGTGCTTCATATACGCTAACATACTGGTGACTTATATCACAAAACTCAAACCAAGAATCAACTACAAACACAATCTCTATAGCCTTCACTTAAACCCACATCAACAGATAACATGAACAATAAAGTTTCCATCACAATTACAACTTACACGAATGTTACAGGAAAGGAAAGACGTGAATGTGGGTTGTAGGTTGACAAATTTTAACAAATTTCCCAACTAAATTCCGAGAGTGATGTAATGAAAGCGTTGGCTGTCAAGATTGAAAACCATAACCTAGTCATTGCACTCATTCATATGCCAACAGATTCAAGACCAAGACTTTACTGTTCCTCATTCTTAAGCCTGACACTGGCGCAAACATGAGATAGTTTCCTATCTTTTGCATATGTAACTACAATAAATAGAGAAATCTCAGCACCAGATGTCACTGAGAAATTACGAACATAAATATGTCTTCTTGTGGTTAGTGATAATAACCTGCTTGTTAACTATGGCAAGTTCTAACTACCCCGTTACGAGGGATGTGAAGAAATAAAAGTATAATAGAACACACGACACATACGTACACCATCATGCTTCGAAAGGCGTCAAGATCCCGAAGTAACAACACATGGCGACCTTACGTTGAGTGAGCACAGCAGAGAAACAGTCGCCTCTTCCAACATGATGACAAGACGGACTTTATACACCCTCAGGACAAGGGAGGAAATGTCAGTGATGACGCCCTTGAAAACACTAGAACTCTACCCAAACAGGACACTCCTGTGCACCATCATCACCTTTCAGGGTGGGTAGAATTACGGTTAGTGTGTGCAAAGATCTTCCGCGGCCAGCACTGACGCGATGAAAATACTGAACAACTGGGAACGACAGAAATACCCGAGGCTGAACTCTCCGGAACACAGATGGGAGAGGTATATCATACTTCACACTTGGATAATCCTCGAAGGACGTCGTTTTCAACTTACACTCAACAACAGTTCCATAATACTGGCACGACAGGCATTGAAGTCTCTCTCGCATACTACAAATCAAACAAAAGGCTGCAATAAACACAGTACGAAAAAACACACTGAACATCCGCGCCTCAAGACTGTTCACAAATTGCCTGCAGCCATCAGAAACACCGCAGGGTATATTATGGTGAAACTTAAGAAGGGTTTGGATGACTATCTACATACAAGTGTACCAGACCAGCTACGGCTGTGGAGGTCATGCAAGAAGCCTGTGGGTTGCGGCCTCCAAAAGCCTGCTTAGCCAGCAGACCAACATAATAAGCTTAGACTCAGCCCAACCTGTTGGGATACGAACCTTCCAAGTCCCACTTAAGGTTTACGTAGAGGGAGCCATAGCCGTCTTCGATCTATAGGTCCTCGATGTAGCATGAACTCAAGAGAACCATGATGCTCTCCCAATCTTACGTTGTCACCAACGATTCTTCACAGCTTCATATCCTGAATTTTGAAATATTTGAAGAAAAAAAATAGCAAAAATTCTTTGGCTCAATCAGAGGGAAAATTTATCAATTCGATAATTACCCATTAAGTGTGTGCTTGGGCAAGCGGACCACCGCCTCTAAACGCACGACTGACCAGCGCGGCTTGCAGATCCCTGGGTGCAGGAGGGCGTGTAAATGAGTCTCTACATCGACCTCCAGGAGACCCAAAGAAATCCCTGCAAGTCTGCGTCCCTTACTCGTCTCAAGCGACGTTACTACTAACCTCGTTTTCTATGAATATATGATTCTGCAGTGGACACCTGCATAGCAAAATGTACGTCCACTTTCGGAATCATAAAGGATAGCCCGGTATGTTGATGCTCTGGACATCCTTCATGTGTGTACATCCTGAAAACTGCTCTTAGACTCATTAAAGGGAAATTAGTTCAACTGGAATACGGAGAGGGATTTCACAAGTATGGCTAAGTTTTGAGTGGTGACAAGGGCCAAATCACCATCACATTATCACGAAGCGGAAAAGACCCATATTTCACCATGGAAATAAGCGGGTTCTTACGGTGTAATTTCTCCCAATGGTTTGCAAGTTCTGTCTTTCTATCATTTCGTCGCACTTTTTCATGTTCCACCCCGAACAGTCTGCAGGACGAAGAACAACTTGCAAGTCTACGTATGTGATCAAAGTTTCACAGCAATCCACGTTCCAATCCCTGTAGCTCCGGCTGGACCAGTGTGAGTAATTAATGTCAGGCGAAACTTCTGGTTGAGAGGGAGAGACACGAGAGTAACCTACCTCTCCATTCCCTCGTCCGCCTCCTGAACACACAACACAAACACGGAACCATCTCCTGGAGGGTCCCCTGGCTGTCACCAGCGTGGTACGTCATCATCATCATCTGACATATGACGACTGGGGTCTACGCGTCAAATTTCCACGAGGCCACGAGGGACGGGGACATACCTGACGCCATGAGGAACGGCTGGGAATCAAGTGTGTCTACTGATGCTCGAGGAACGGGCAACGGGATCCCACGTCCCCACAAACACTGCAACATACACACGAAGGAGAATGAGAGAGAGAGAGAGAGAGAGAGAGAGAGAGAGAGAGAGAGAGAGAGAGAGAGAGAGAGAGAGAGAGAGAGAGAGAGAGAGAGAGAAGCTACGGCATGATAATTTAATACCGATAACAAATAGTACAATGTACTCACACTGACCTCCTCTTGTGCTCGGTCCGTTGCTACACGACCGTAAGGCATTAACGGGGAAGGGGGAAAAATAAAGGATCACTATACCAATCAATGTGTCCAAAGATACAGATACCAGAAGGATATACGACTGTGAGAGAGAGGGCCAAACAATGGGAGGGAGGAGTGGTGGCGGGCCTGCCTGCTGCCGGGCGGTACAGCAGTGGGCCACACGATACCAACACAATAGCTGCAGATGGACGCGTCCTACGATTTACGGTAACGCATACGATTGTCTACCTGTAGAGATACGTACTGGGGCGCGCAAGTCCTAACGTCCAGTGCATCAATGAGAGAGAGAGAGAGAGAGAGAGAGAGAGAGAGAGAGAGAGAGAGAGAGAGAGAGAGAGAGAGAGAGAGAGAGAGAGAGAGAGACTTTGTACAACGGTTACCGTCACAGTACCTGGGCAAGAGACCCGTAATTATGTAAATCATCTTCCGTAGTGGGGTCCAGCGTCGGCACAAAGTAGCCTTACTGGATCCACACGTGACTTTTATGGCTCCTCCTCCTCCTCCATCACCGTGATGTATGGCTGCCAACCTCTCCCTCGCTCATCCCCCTGCCTCACCAGCTGCCGTCGTCGTCCACAGCTCGTTTTCTCTGGGGTTAAACGGGGCCTGTGTAGCTGATGTCCTCCGCTGCTTAGCGCGCTCTATGGGTGGCTTCTGTCCACTTCTGCACAACGTAATCGCGAATTCATCACTTTCTGTGAATACCTAACTCGTTTCATCCTATCTTCCTGGAGCAATTCTTACGTTGCCTCCTCGTCTTAATCTCCGTAAGTACTCACAAGTACTTCCTTACACCTAAGGTGAAGTACATATCCGGGAGAGCCATAACCCTCCTCCCATACAGCTCTAGTCTCTCTCTCTCTCTCTCTCTCTCTCTCTCTCTCTCTCTCTCTCTCTCTCTCTCTCTCTCTCCTGGGTAACAACACAAAGTCAACCTCTTCCTACGGTATCTAGACTGACTTCCCCTTCTCCCTATCTTGTTCTCCTACTGGTTGATGATGACAACGCCTGGTCTGGCAGTGCTGTACGAGTCCTGTTCTCTGGGCGTCTCAATATTCTCCTCTCGTACTTTCTTAGCGAACTGCCTCCTTCTCTCGGGTGGCGCCACCAACTTTAAACGGATACCTAAACAAGTTCTTCCTCACACGCTAAGTCTGCTGGGTCTAACACCATCATGCCACTATCCTCTGTTCTGAGAGTACTCTTTAAAGGGTCGTTTCCTCTATTACATCCACACTTACGTCATCATCTTGTCCGCTCGATCCCACACACCGTACTTTTCCACGTCGAGTTTCTCCAGTAAATCTCGTACCTTACTTCCTCTCCTGCCCCTTCCTCCCTAAAGGCCAGCGGTCCTCCTCTACGGTGATGTTCCTGTGATTAGTATTTCTGGCTACGGCTTGTGTGTTATACGGGACGAGGCTTTTGCACTCGTGTCTATAATCCTGTGTGTGTGTGTGTCTGTGTGTGTGTGTGTGTGTGTGTGTGTGTGTGTGTGTGTGTGTGTGTCATGACCTATTTGCACGATATGGGAAAGGGAGTTTTGTATGATGCTAGCATTCACAATTTCACAGCTCAGTTTATTCCATCCATCCAGTACTTTTGTACTATGTGAGGTTTTTTTTTTATGTATTTTCAAACAACATATCTGCTTAACATCATGTTATGGTCTCTGGTTCTTTTAACTTTGTATTGTTTGAAAGAATAGTTTCCTGTTGACATCAACAAACAGGTTTCAAAACTTAAAGGTTGTGGTCATGTCATGATTTATTCTTTTCTCATATATGGTGGACAAACTTATGGCCTCCAACCTTTCACAAAGCTCTCATAATTCTGGTACCGTCTTTGCTGGCCTCCTATGGACTTTATTGGTTCTTTGTATTCCTTTAATAGTGGCGACAAATCTCGAAAAACATATTCTACTTTTGACCTTATATAAGACAGAAACAATTTGCTGAACATCTTGTCCGTGCGTGAAGGCGATTCTAATATTTGCCAACAGACAATTTGTCTTCTTTACAGTTCTCCTAAGGCGGGGGTCTGACGACAGGTTAGGTACTGTGTCGATTCCCAAGTCCCTCTAGCATACATATTCCTTAAAAAAAAAAAAAAAAGCGCTTTGGCGTCCCTTCATGGCATCCTGTCCTCAATACTCTACATTTAGGCACGTTGAATTTCATCAACCGCGCCAACTTTGGAGTTTGTTTTTGTCCCCTTGTAAGTGGATGCAGTCCTCATTACCTATCTCATGACCTTGACATCAAACAAACATGTTCAGGTGCGAGTCCAGCAAGAAGAGCAGTGGTCCCAGGACTGAGCCCTGAAGCACACCACTGGCGGCCTCAGCCCCATTTCGAGAAGTCTCCTCTGATACGAGTTCCTTTGTTCCCTTCCACTAAGGTAACTTTCTACCCATTGAAGGAATTTCCTTCTTATTCCTATATGAAGATCCAGCTTCTTTACTACCTTCCTAAGTGGCGCAGGGTCAAATGTTTTCTTGCACTAGACACACACAACCCTCCCAACCTTCTTTTTTCTTCTGAAACAACGTATTCTTTCACGTTAAGTATAAGAGGTTGGTTACACATGACCTCTCATTCCCGAATCCGTGCTGATTCTCAGCTAGACAATATCTCTTTTGCAGGCTGTCATCCATTAGCTTTATGATGATCTTTCCCAGTGCTTCACAGACCACACCCGTCAGGGAGACTCATTTCTAGTTCAACGCCCCTTTCCAGTCTCCTTTCTTGAAAGACGGGTTCGCCATTTGCCCTCTACCACTCCCCTGGAACTTAACCTTCCTCCAGCAACATAAGGAACACGTGGATATCTCGTGGTGTCTTCGAGGGGTCTTCACTCCCACAGCCTGGGCTGGGGCTAGGCTGCTGGATTGGGTTTTTAGTCGACCAAGCTGTTAGAGGCTGCAGCCCTTAGGTCCATATAGCCCTCACAGCCTGGTTGGTCTGGTACACTTTGTAGGTACTTGTCCAATGTATTCTTATACTTTCCTTCCGTGCATCCAAGGCTGCTTCTAATGGTAGATGGTAAGGTGCTGAAGAGTCTTGGGCCCCAAATGTTTAAGGTGTTTCCTCTTTTTAGTGCAAATCGCACCTCTTGATTTCAGAGGTAGCATTTTGCAGTCTTCCACGTCTATCATGAAAAAGTAGAATATTATTTCCAAATGTAAGTTGGGAACCACATCTTCAAGGATTTTCCAGGTATGGATGATATACGTCTTCCGTCTGCGCTCAAGGGAGGGAGTATAGCCTGAGTGATTACAGTCATCCTCAGTAATTTGAATCCTTTACCACATTAATATGGGCTGTGAAAGATCTCTGAACACTTTCTAAATCATCAATTTTGCGCTCCTTTTAGGGTGATATTTAAACGCATTAGTATTCCATTCATGAAAGAATTAGTGCCTTGAATAATACCACCATTGGTTTTCCTTCCCTTGTCTTGATGGTCCACATGATCCGGCCTGTCATCATTCTGCATGAGGCAACCGTTGTTCTGTTGTGTTCGCTGAGCGTTACACTGTTATACATTTGCATAACTCAGTGGTTTTTCACATTATTCATCTGGTTCAATGTAACGTCCTGCATCTGTCCGTCTGTTATTTTTTTCACTTTTTCATTTTCCCTTCACCGGTGGAGTTGAGACCTACCTCCACTGAAAGGTATATTGTCCTCGGTGGTCCAGCAGATAAAGACTTCGTTTATGGCACTTTGTAGCCTTGTCTGGAGAGTGTAATTATCAATTATCTATATTCATACTGCACGAGGAGGGACTTTTTTTACTCGTGGATCCCATGTCTTAAACTTTCTTTTCCATCAATATTCATACAACTTTCTGAAGTTCTATATCCTGTCCACACTCACAACTCTCATTTTCTTCCG
Source organism: Panulirus ornatus (assembly GCF_036320965.1). Taxonomy (NCBI): domain Eukaryota; kingdom Metazoa; phylum Arthropoda; class Malacostraca; order Decapoda; family Palinuridae; genus Panulirus; species Panulirus ornatus. The sequence continues at coordinate 30,792,530 of NC_092240.1, forward strand.
TTCATCCACCGATCTTATTGTATAAATGTACTTCTTTATATGTTTTCTAACATGTTTCTTGCTTAATATCATGGTTTGCCTCTGTTTGATTTACCCTTGAAAGTTTAAGAACTGTTCACTGGTGATATAATCAGACATGTATCCTACAATATAATATCCATATGGAGGCCTTCTCTTCTTGCATTTTATCCTTTTTGCTTTATATTTCCTCGGGTTGAATTTCATCGTCCATGTATCACACCAACTTAGGAGTTCGTCTTGGTCCCCTTGTAAGCTGATGTAATTCTTTTCACTTTCTACTTCCCTCATAATCTTTGCATGGTCTACAAACATATCCCGGTAGAATAGAGATTACCAACCTGTTACCGTTTTCCATGATGATCCGGTCAACACCATGACCTTTTCTCTGAATTCACGAATTCTTCGATCAGGAAAATACTGTTAGAAGTGTCTGCCAAGATGAGAACGACGGAAAGAACATTGTTTGGTACACAGCAATCGTGCATTCAAATCATAAAACAGTGAATTCTTAAATTCAACAGAAAACGAAAGAGTAGAACATTCTACGCGACAAAGACGGTCCTTTGAGATGTGTCAAACATGATGATAATACTTAGAATAAATGTCCTTAACGACTTGGGCATGACTCTTAACTATGACGGCCAGACCTTTAACCTAGTCCTTGAAATGCCAGGCCATCACACTCAAGGGTCGTACCTTCGTGGTCAAGGAGCCACGGAGCTCGCCAGGAGCGTCATTACACCATCATGGTCTGACTGGTACTGGACATTAGCGTTAACTACACTAATCAGCACATCTACCTATCTCCTGGCGAGTACAGCTGGTTAGAATCCCCACATTCAAATGGCAGGCAGAGCCACCGGACAGATGCCATAATGCGTTGCAAAGCAAGATCGCTCGACAGTAACCCAACAGCTGTATAATGACGACGAATCAAAGTATGATTCGTGCATCTGATTCCTTACGTGTGTCGTTGGTACTCTGATGATGTCTCCGGCGTGTGAATCAGGCCTTATCATCGTGGCAGTTTCATGACCTCCACGGGTTACGTGAACAAGGGGATACGGAATTCAGTACTGGTCATATGCATGGTTAGTGACGCGACACAGAGATGTGACTCTCATCTCGCAGAGAACAAGCGAGACAGAGAAGACTCATCTCACATGAAACTTAGGAGACAGACATGACTTTCATCTCACAGAGAACATAGGAGACAGACATGACTCTCGTCTCGAGGGGAAACACGCGTGAGAGAGAGAGATATGACTTGTCTCACTGGAAACATATGAGACAGATATGACTCTCGTCTCACAGGACACCATTATAAGATAGAAATGTCTCTCATCTCGCAAGGAACAGGTGAAACAGGTGATACTCATCTCACAAGGAACATTTGAGACAGATATGACACTCATCTTACAGGGAACAAGAGAGACAGATATGGCACAAAACAAAGTAAAATGTCTGAGACGAATACATAGTCTAGCTCAAGTGTTGCCAGCGTGTCATCCGAAAATCCCACCTGCACTCGTGATTCAAGCCAAGATTAACCTTGACGTACGAAGATAAAAACAGGCTCAACACTATGTGTCACTGGAGATATGCTAGACCCAAACTAAGACCAACCATTACCGGTTTGCTCTTCCTTCTTCAGGAGACATAGTTTCTGATGATGAAAGCAGCCAAAGATTTGCCTACGTGAGGCAACTGAAACGTGAGGAGGGGTGAGGAGGGGGACATGATTACAACTTGAAATTACGCCGATGGATCTGACTCTGCTAATAACTGAGCAGTTCTTTGAAGTATGATGGAACCCGTCCAGAACCAGACAACATATGTGACATGACAAGGAGTCAGAACGTGAAAGACTGCTTCTGCAGTAACAAAGAGGAAATGTGGAAACACGTAAGTGAAGAAAGAGGGAAGGAAGAGAATACTGTACAGTTCTAATTATGAAAAAAGTCAGATTGAGCCTTATGACACACTTCCAGTGCGAACACAAGACACGGACACACACACACACACACACACACACACACACACACAGAAATGAGAATGAGACATACTGAAAAAGGCCCCACATCTGAACATTATCTAGTGGGGAAAATAAGCTTCACGATTCTGTGTGAGAGGAGCAGCTAAGAAGTCTGCATCGTCTGCAACCTGTCACCAAGGTCCTGCAGGAGGGAAATAACCCAGGAGACAAACTGCCTATTACCAAATATTACAACTGCTTTCAAGTATATGGATGAGGATATATTCAGCAAGCTGTTCGTATCCAACATATGGTCAAAACTATATTATGCTTCTCCAGGTTGTCACCGCACTTAAAGCAGCACAAAGAACGAACAGAGAAAGTCCAAAGGAAACAAAACACAAGTGGTGACAGAATCAAGAAAGATGAGTTACAAGAAAAGGGTTAAAACTTTATATCTGTCCACCATGGAAGAGAGAAGAGTGAAAAGTGACCTGATCAAAACCTTTAAGGTTTCTAAATCACACAGTGAACAAGTCTTGGAAAGATATAGGGACAGGACAGCCAGAAGACATTCCAAGAAATGCATCCTCAAAACTTGTTAAGAAGATGTAAAGATGGACTTTCATATCATAAGAGAGGTGGATGAATGGAAATAAACGGAACGAGGACGTGGTCAATGTGAACACCATACAAGAGTTTAAGTGGCTGAACGACAGGAAGGACGGATGAGAGTGGATGCAGCCTTTCTTCGTCTGTTCCTAGCGCTAACGCGGGAAACAGCGATCAAGTATGAATATATATATATATATATATATATATATATATATATATATATATATATATATATATACAATTGCGTAGTTCAAGGTGGATGAGTCAGGGCGAGGTAGGTAGGTGTGCTCCCTTCCCCTCCACCGTGTTTGGGAGGGGCATGGGAGTGGTGTGCACCTCACTATAAATGACCGGGCCAGTGACTGCCTGGATCCCATCCAAGACAACATCACACAACAAGTCACTACCTAAGAAAGTCATGTACACTTCCTGCCCCATAATGATATTCCTAATCCAGTCTCTGGGGCACAACACTCTTGCAAACAACTTTTCTACATATCTAAAGCCACTAAAACGACTCTCGCGTCGGGAAACAAATATATTTCGTGTCCCTCAACCGCCACCTTGTGAGGAGCGCCAGGCCTGAGCACTTTTCACTCGGGCGAATGATCATCCCGGCGGATAACCCCAGGCTCGTAACACGGTCGTAGTTTAAGGAGGCCGTGACGACACCACCGTCTCGCGTTGTCTCATTTATATCCCGTGTACACAAATGGTCCCATTAACTTCAGGAACAAGCAAAACAATCCACCGAGATCGGCCGTGTGGCTGAAGTTCAAGGATGAACTCACCCAGAGACAACGAATAATAATAATAATGATAATAATAATAATAATAATAATGATAATAATAATAATAATAATAATAATAATAATAATAATAATAATAATAATATTCAGTAAAAGTTGTTATCATCCGGTGATGAGGGTGGGTACGTACAACGTGCCCATCGCATGTATCACAACAGAAGTCTGGCACAGACGACGCGTTCGGCCACGATCACCCGTCTCACCAGACTATCCTTAACCCCTGGCCAGATTTGGCCACACACACACACACACACACACACACACACACACACACACACACACACAACGCGATGACATCAGCATCAGTACCAGCGGCACCGGTGGAGGAGCAGGAGGAGGAGGCACACGAAGGAGGAGGAACGGTACGTTCACTGAGGTTCTGCATCACGTGAGACGCGGAGTACAAAGTGGTGGTTGGGGATGCGAAGCTGCTGAGGAAACTGCAGCGAGACATGCCTCAGCGGGGGTGAAGCAGTCATAATGCAGCCAGCGTCAGTGCAGATAATGCGACCGTAAATAACGCGCCGCTATATAAGTAAGGCAGAAAGTGAACCACCTCGAGCTGTCCACCCGCCCCGGCACACTATGTTCCACCGTTCACATCCACTTCACGTCAACCTTACACCGCCAGGCGGCTCCCGGATGTACACCTGTTATCTGGCAAAACGCACCTTAAGAAAATACTTCACAATTACACTTACAACCTCGGCGGTGATAATACCTTCTCACATATCTCGTGTAAGCTATAAATATCATATTAATGGTAGGGCCCCGAGAAGGTATATCTAATATTTCTCCCGCAGAACATGAACCCATGCCAGAATGATACTCCAGCCAGGGATATAAGAGGTTGTATCATTATTATTATTACGATGGCATAATCAGACCATAGGTGGAGGGGGTACAACGCCGCCGACGCCCCAGACACTACACTCCCGCCACACACACACACACACACACACACACACATACACACCCTCTCCTCACATCCTATTATCATGCAAGTTCATATACAAATTGTCACACCTCAAGACCAAAACATTATACACATATATTTTCTTCCAGTTTAAAAAAAGTAAATATATAAATGATATAAACAATGATACGCCCCAAATGGAGTTGGTGTAGGACAAGGAGCGAGCGTGGCGAGTGTCCATTCTTCCCTGGGTGGTTTGGGCGGGGGTGGTGGTGTGGGCTATGGTTATGGCGGGACATCGGTAACCTCCCACGTCAGAAGACGCCCCCAGTAAAAGTATATTCCTCCTCCTCCTCCTCCTCCTCCTCCTACACTTGGGCGCCATCGTAACTTGCAATACATTCGGTTTGTTCCTCTGCGTGACCCACTCGCCCGCCGAACCAGATACCATTCGACTCCAACCGTAAGGCCGTACAGAGTGACTGGCTCAAGCAAGAGTGGGTCCCTCGCTCGAAAGATACGGCAGATTATCTTATTAATGTTTCCTTTCTACAAATACGCTCAGGCGAATCAAGCAGGATGAACGAGGCAAAACAACCGGTTCACAGTTGGCTCGTTAGGGGGGGGGCAAAGATTACCATGGAAGGCGAGCCGTACTCTTCCTCACCATTATAAAGGGTGGGCCAGCGCCCACATGGCCCCCCTCCCGTGTCCTCGACCACACCAAATCTGCCGCTATTCATTGAATACAAGTTTGCATACATTATACTGCCCATAAATCAATGGCTCCCTTCCTTCTACAATTTTACGTGATTCTTCATCGCCCACGTAATTCTAGACAGCGTGAAAGGTTCAGTGGGAGCTGGTTATGAGGGGGAAGCTTGAGAAATATCACACTAGTGTGTAAGGATACACGCAGCAAGAGTTTATGACTATTGCAGCCACACTTCTCTGGTATCATACTGAAAAACCCGTGTCCCTCAGAGCAAACAATAAAAATACGAGGCGAAGAATGTGTGAGGGGTAGGGTTTCTGGGGGAAGATATGTACGTGGGTGGGATTTCTGGGGGAAGATATGTACGTGGGTGGGGTTTCTGGGGGAAGATATGTACGTGGGTGGGATTTCTGGGGGAAGATATGTACGTGGGTGGGGTTTCTGGGGGAAGATATGTACGTGGGTGGGGTTTCTGGGGGAAGATATGCACGTGGGTGGGGTTTCTGGGGGAAGATATGTACGTGGGTGTGGTGTCTGGAGGAAGATATGCACGTGGGTGGGGCTTCTAGGGGAAGATATGTACGTGGGTGGTTTCTGGGGGTAGATATGCACGTGGGTGGGGTTTCTGGGGGAAGATATGTACGTGGGTGGGGTTTTTCTGGGGAAGATATGTACGTGAGTGGGGTTTCTGGGGAAGATATGTACGTGGGTGGGGTTTCTGGGGGAGGGGTTTCTGGGGGAAGATATGCACGTGGGTGGGGTTTCTGGGGGAAGATATGTATGTGGGTGGGGTTTCTGTGGGAAGATATGCACATGGGTGGGGTTTCTGGGGGAAGATATGTACGTGGGTGGGGTATCAGGGGGAAGATATGTACGTGGGTGGGGTAGCAGGGGAAGATATGTACGTCGGTGGGGTATCAGGGGGAAGATATGTACGTGGGTGGGGTACCAGGGGAAAAAGATATGTACGTGGGAGGGGGTATGAGAGAGAAGATACGTGCGTGCACAAAACCTATTTCTTTAAAAAAAAAAATGGCACAAAAGCCAGCCATTACTGATGCTAATCAGGGAATGTGATGTGATGAATACACGGCACATGGCTTGCATTCGAACCAAATGCCCTATGACTGTGCACCGTAAGCAACGTGACAGTGATCTACGCCAAACTCTTTGCTCCAAAGCGACTGGGTAATTGTCTATGAAATTTCCGATTACTAGCCAACTTCTTCCGCTTCCTCAACACGTTATCACCCAGTAAACCGGTCTGGAATGCCTCTAGGTGAATCAGCGTTGCGTAAGCTACTCGACAGGCCTTGAAATAATCATCATAACATTAACATAACATTTGTCATTCATGTCCCATAGCATAAAACAACCGACAATCCTTCATGTCCCACGAACAGCTACACACAGACCTCGTCGTACAGTCTGGGTCCCACACAGACCTCGTCGTACAGTCTGGATCCTACACACAACTCGTCGTACAGTCTGGATCCCACACACACAACTCGTCGTACAGTCTGGATCCCACACACAACTCGTCGTACAGTCTGGATCCCACACACAACTCGTCGTACAGTCTGGATCCCACACAGAACTCGTCGTACAGTCTGGATCCTACACACAACTCGTCGTACAGTCTGGATTCCACACACACAACTCGTCGTACAGTCTGGATCCCACACAGAACTCGTCGTACAGTCTGGATCCCACACACAACTCGTCGTACAGTCTGGATCCCACACACACAACTCGTCGTACAGTCTGGATCCCACACACAACTCGTCGTACAGTCTGGATCCCACACACAACTCGTCGTACAGTCTGGATCCCACACAGAACTCGTCGTACAGTCTGGATCCCACACACAACTCGTCGTACAGTCTGGATCTCACACACACAACTCGTCGTACAGTCTGGATCCCACACACAACTCGTCGTACAGTCTGGATCCCACACACAACTCGTCGTACAGTCTGGATCCCACACAGAACTCGTCGTACAGTCTGGATCCCACACAGAACTCGTCGTACAGTCTGGATCCCACACACAACTCGTCGTACAGTCTGGATCCCACACACAACTCGTCGTACAGTCTGGATCCCACACACAACTCGTCGTACAGTCTGGATCCCACACACAACTCGTCGTACAGTGTAGATCCCACACACAACTCGTCGTACAGTCTAGATCCCACACACAACTCGTCGTACAGTCTGGATCCCACACAGAACTCGTCGTACAGTCTGGATCCCACACACAACTCGTCGTACAGTCTGGATCCCACACAGAACTCGTCGTACAGTCTGGATCCCACACACAACTCGTCGTACAGTCTGGATCTCACACACACAACTCGTCGTACAGTCTGGATCCCACACACAACTCGTCGCACAGTCTGGATCCCACACACAACTCGTCGTACAGTCTGGATCCCAAACAGAACTCGTCATACAGTCTGGATCCCACACAGAACTCGTCGTACAGTCTGGATCCCACACACAACTCGTCGTACAGTCTGGATCCCACGCACAACTCGTCGTACAGTCTGGATCCCACACACAACTCGTCGTACAGTCTGGATCCCACACACAACTCGTCGTACAGTCTGGATCCCACACACAACTCGTCGTACAGTGTAGATCCCACACACAACTCGTCGTACAGTGTAGATCCCACACACAACTCGTCGTACAGTCTGGATCCCACACACAACTCGTCGTACAGTGTAGATCCCACACACAACTCGTCGTACAGTCTGGATCTCACACACACAACTCGTCGTACAGTCTGGATCCCACACACAACTCGTCGTACAGTTTAGATCCCATACACAACTCGTCGTACAGTGTAGATCCCACACACAACTCGTCGTACAGTCTGGATCCCACACACAACTCGTCGTACAGTCTAGATCCCACACACAACTCGTCGTACAGTTTAGATCCCATATACAACTCGTCGTACAGTGTAGATCCCACACACAACTCGTCGTACAGTCTAGATCCCACACATAACTCGTCGGACAGTCTAAATCCCACACAGAACTTGTAGTACAGTCTAGATCCCACACACAACTCGTCGTACAGTCTAAATCCCACACATAACTCGTCGTACAGTCTAAATCCCACACAGAACTCGTCGTACAGTGTAGATCCCACACACAACTCGTCGTACAGTCTAAATCCCACACAGAACTCGTCGTACAGTCTAGATCCCACACACAAGTCGTAGTACAGTCTAGGATCCCACACACACAACTCGTCGTACAGTCTGGATCCCACACACAACTCGTCGTACAGTCTAAATTCCACACAGAACTCGTCGTACAGTCTAGATCCCACACACAACTCGTCGTACAGTCTAAATCCCACACAGAACTCGTCGTATAGTCTAGATCCCACACATAACTCGTCGTACAGTCTAAATCCCACACAGAACTCGTCGTACAGTCTAGATCCCACACAGAACTCGTCGTACAGTCTAAATCCCACACACAACTCGTCGTACAGTCTAGATTCCACACACAACTCGTCGTACAGTCTAGATCCCACACAGAACTCGTCGTACAGTCTAAATCCCACACACAACTCGTCGTACAGTCTAAATCCCACACAGAACTCGTCGTACAGTCTAGATCCCACACATAACTCGTCGTATAGTCTAAATCCCACACACAACTCGTCGTAAAGTCTAGATCCCACACACAACTCGTCGTACAGTCTAAATCCCACACAGAACTCGTCGTACAGTCCAGATCCCACACAGAACTCGTAGTACAGTCCAGATCCCAAACATATTTTGGATTCATCTCCACAACAATCATTTCCTGGTTTACCAAGTGTCGCAACTGTGTACATCCACAGAAAGAGATAAATGAATGATAAGCAGGGGTTCAGGTGTGCCTGATCGCTCACCTGGCTACAGACGTCCCAAAAGAGGAGGAAAACAAGTGTCATTTCAGTGGTGGTTAGTTCTTATGGGCAACATCGCTCACAGTGTGTGTGTGTAAGACTGGAGACGATTCGCCAAGCGCGACAACTTCATGACTGCTCAGAGCTTTTATCGTAAACAAAATAAGATCTACACACTTATAACTGTTTATACTGTACGCTCGAGTTCCTTTAAAGAGCACACGATTACGTCAACAATCTTCTCTCTAACGTCTACCAAACTAATTTACTCCATCCATAACATGTATTCTTGAGTCTCACAGTCCTAAAGGTGTGACATTCCGTTAGCATAAAAGCTCCACGGAAATAATGCAAACTCAGGCGTCAAACGCAGCATGCAGCTCTCCTCCCCAACACAGGCCACGACTCAACACAATGTGATTAATATCCTAAGTCGACTGAAAATGCCCTCAAAATGGCGAGTGTTTACAGGAGAAACAGGAGCATAATTCGACAAGTTTCTTTGCATAAATTGTAGTTTTCTTAGCATGACAGACATAACCCATCCTACATCTATTTCGGTAAGGTTTGGGTTCGATCTGGCCTGTGGTTTCGAACGACAGATTTTCGACATGTCAGCCGACCAGAGACGGTCTGCCCCGTGGCCGGCCACAATATGAGACGCTGGGGGACTAGCACGAAATGAGGGAACTTGATACAGAACCAACCAAGTGACGTTTCTGGGTAGAAGACGAGAGTGTGCAAAGTTAACAGACACATACACATAATTTGGGACGCAAAACGATATGAGAGAGAGAGAGAGAGAGAGAGAGAGAGAGAGAGAGAGAGAGAGAGAGAGAGAGAGAGAGAGAGAGAGAGAGAGAGAGAGAGAGAGGATTCAAAACTCAAACTCACATATAAAACTGTTTTCCTCAGCAGTATACACTCAGCAGACCTGCGGCATGAGGACCGTATGTTTACCGACCATATACACTGCTCTGGAATGTGACAGTCAGGTTACATAAACTACGACATTTAATTTTTCTTTTGTGAGGCAATTATTTCTGACGGAATAAATCAGCGTGAGGGAGGGAGGCAGGGTGAGTGTGGGTGAGGAGAGGGGAGACACAGGAAACGTGGGTGCAGGAAGTCTTGCGGTGGGGTCACCTGCCAGCAACGTTTGCATCGCCCTCACTACATTCGCCACCAACGTTTGCATCGCCCTCACCACACTCGCCTGCAACGTTTGCATTACCCTCACCACACTCGCCTGCAACGTTTGCATCGCCCTCACCACACTCGCCTGCAACGTTTGCATCGCCCTCACCACACTCGCCTGCAACGTTTGCATCAACCTCACCACATTCGCCAGCAACGTTTGCATCGCCCTCACTACATTCGCCAGCAACGTTTGCATCGCCCTCACCACACTCGCCTGCAACGTTTGCATTACCCTCACCACACTCGCCTGCAACGTTTGCATTACCCTCACCACACTCGCCTGCAACGTTTGCATCGCCCTCACCACACTCGCCTGCAACGTTTGCATTACCCTCACCACACTCGCCTGCAACGTTTGCATCACCCTCACCACACTCGCCTGCAACGTTTGCATCACCCTCACCACACTCGCCTGCAACGTTTGCATCAACCTCACCACACTCGCCTGCAACGTTTGCATCACCCTCACCACACTCGCCTGCAACGTTTGCATCAACCTCACCACATTCGCCAGCAACGTTTGCATCGCCCTCACCACACTCGCCTGCAACGTTTGCATCAACCTCACCACATTCGCCAGCAACGTTTGCATCACCCTCACCACACTCGCCTGCAACGTTTGCATCAACCTCACCACATTCGCCAGCAACGTTTGCATCACCCTCACCACACTCGCCTGCAACGTTTGCATCAACCTCACCACATTCGCCAGCAACGTTTGCATCGCCCTCACCACACTCGCCTGCAACGTTTGCATCACAATCACCACATTCGCCAGCAACGTTTACATGGCCCTCACCACACTCGCCAGCAACGTTTGCATGACCCTCACCACACATACAGACAATAACGTGTACCTGGACATACCGATTGGACACAAGACAGGATCCTACATAAAGATAAGGACACTAGATAATGATATCAAACCAATAGTAATATCCTTATTCGCTCAAACACCCGAAAGAATGACTGCCGGCAAAACTGATATCATTTTAAAAAAAAATGCTATTATGAGACTAATAATAGGTAAGCCAGTTCATCCATGGCAAATCTCAGATCTATATACGCCAGCAGGTGCTTCACAAACTTTCAAGCCACTTTCTCGGAAATATATCTCATCATTTCAGTTCATAAGCAAACTTGATACGTAATGATAAAGTAATCATGTTAGATATCACATTCTACACGAGAGAGAGAGAGAGAGAGAGAGAGAGAGAGAGAGAGAGAGAGAGAGAGAGAGAGAGAGAGAGAGAGAGAGAGGAGAGAGAGAGAGAGAGAGAGAGAGGAGAGAGAGAGAGAGAGAGAGAGAGAGAGAGAGAGAGAGAGAGAGAGAGAGAGAGAGAGAGAGAGAGAGAGAGGAAACTAAGGATGCAGCCTGAGGGAGGTTGATACTTGGGGAAGATATGGAGGGGAGTTTGGCTGGGGAAAGGACAAGATACACAGAGATGATAACTAGAGGAAGTGGGATGACAGCAGTGTGTGTGTGTGTGTGTGTGTGTGTGTGTGTGTGTGTGTGTGTGTGTGTGTGTGTGTGTGTGTGTGTGTGTGTGTGTGTGTGTGTGTGTGTGTGTGTGTGTTCACCCGTCTTGTATACCAACAAACCCCCTACGGTGCTGTGTTGCAGGCTCGGCCTCGACGCAGATCGCTACCTGCCTCTCGTTGAAATCACCACACACGCACGGCCCTCATGATCATGCACGTTACGATTTAATGCTGCTCACGTACCGGGAGTATTCCACCTATCCTTCACAGAATATATGTACTTACTTCACCTTAAGCATACCTGACCATCTACACACACACACACACACACACACACACACACACACACACACACACAACATTTCTTACGACAGACTTAAATGTCAAATAGCATTTCTTCATCTGGGATTACTACCACACACTATTACAATATACATTTGCTACATGGTACATGACCCAATGTTCTAAGAAAACTTATCTCATCATATTCACATCTGGTGACAAACTAGCGTCACTCATCTCTCTAATCGTGATAACGAATTCATCCAGTGATCACATCAGAACCTACTACTCTGGACACTAACCCAACAGCTGCCGATCTCCTCATACCACCAACAACACATTAAAATTTTTTCCACCACAGTTACCTGTGTTGTTCTCCACCTACTGGACCCATGACTCACGACGCCATAAACAGCCTGGTACCCAACCTGGTACTGTAAACGAACGGAAGCAACATGAGTAAGTCCATCTCTCGCTCTCTCTCTCTCTCTCTCTCTCTCTCTCTCTCTCTCTCTCTCTCTCTCTCTCTCTCTCTCTCCTCGCACAGGCTCAAACCTGGTTCCTTTCGGTTGGAAGGTGCGCTCATCACCTCCGCACGAGACACGCCACACCACGAACGCTCACGATGCCCCAGGCCTCCACACTTGCTGGGCAACACAAGACGCCATCATCGTCCACGATCAAACTGACCTTTGTAGTGAATAGTAAGATATTCCTTTTGTGTACACAGCGCACTCAATCTATCACCTCTCCACACAAGAAATGTGAATTAAAATAATATATATATATATATATATATATATATATATATATATATATATATATATATATATATATATATATATATATATATATTTCCACGAGAGAGTGATCTCCGCCTCGAAGAAAAGTGGGCGGGGAGGATTATTTGTTTTGTGGACTCCCAAAAAGAATGTGACACTCTCGCATGGGAAGATTATCAAGAAGCTGGATCGTCTGGCTCAGTGGAAAGCAACAAGGAAAACATTTCTAGGAAGCCTTCTTGAAATGGGTCGAGGTCACTACCAGTGGCGTGCCGCAAGGGTCTGTTCTAAGGCCACTGCTCTTTTAGACCCCTGTCAATGACTCACGAGAAAGACGAGACTCCTAAGTGAATATGTTTGCTGATGATGCCCATGCCATGAAGGAGGTAACGTGGCGAGGAAGACTACATCAATCCACATGGGGTCCTGGAAAGACTGCCAAGTTGGTCTGACGCGAGGGTGATAAAAATCAACCCGAGAAAATGTAAAATAATAAGGACAGGTCAAAGTGAGAAAAAGCCTTAATATGAATATCACCAAACAGGTAATAAGCTGTTGGAGTCTGTGAGTATGATGGGTCTGCGAGTCGACATCGTCCCAAACCTATCATCAAAGTCCCACATTAGGAGAACAGTAATGGAGACAAACTGTCTGCTGGCATATATCAGAATAGCGTTTAAGTACATGGATAAGGAAATATTCAGCAAACTGCTCACGTCCTGCATTAGACCAAAATTAGAGTATGCTTCTCAGATTTGGTCACCGCACTTAAAGAAGCACAAAGAGCCAGCAGAGAAGGTAGAGGGGAGGCCAACAAAAATGGTACGAGCATTATGAAAGTTGAGTTATACGGAATGTTAGAGGCCTTAAATTTATCCACCATGGAAAAAAAGGAGAGTGAGGGGTGACCTGATAACAACCTTTATCTTTTAATACAATTCTGATAAAACCAGCAGTTAGTTCTTCCAAATATCCAAGGACAGAACAGCCACAGGACATCACATGATATTTAGCAAGAAACTCGTCGGAAAAAAGTAATGACGTTCCTTAATAGTATATAAGAATGGTGGATGAGTGGAATATAAAGAAGGATGAAGCCGTGAACAAGACGAACAGACGTAAGTTTAAAACTATGTGTGATAGTAGTGTACGTTTAAGAGAAGGGGTCCCACGAGGGTACAACTCCCTCCCCTGTAAAACACAAGTAAATAATCACCTTGAAACTACCTACACATTAACAAACAAACAACCACCCAAAACTAAATGTCAACATCACCAAATATGTTTACCGTCACCACTTTTACCTCCTCATACACAAGAACCCAACAACCTAGACCCTCCTCTCTCTCTCACCCTGTCTAGCCAATCACTTCCACCCAGTACATATCCCACCATACTGGGCATCACATGAATGACCCACCATACTGGGCATCACATGAATGACCCACCATACTGGGCATCACATGAATGACCCACCATACTGGGCATCACATGAATGACCCACCATACTGGGCATCACATGAATGACCCACCATACCGGGCATCACATGAATGACCCACCATACTGGGCATCACATGAATGACCCACCATACTGGGCATCACATGAATGACCCACCATACTGGGCATCACATGAATGACCCACCATACTGGGCATCACATGAATGACCCACATAGATACACTCCCCAACACCACAAAAAAAAATGATACATGGACCACGTACTGGTGCCTGATTTCTCCATGAAACACAATACCTTAATATCCCTAAAAAAAAAAATTCTTAAAAACCAAGCAAACAAGAAAGCTCCATCCTAACCTACACTTTACCTGCCTGATCATCCACACAATCAAAAGTATCACAACACTGCTGACAATACAAAGACCAGCACTCAGAAGAGTCACCAGATGCCTCGCCAACCATAAACATTCCACCTTCATAAAGATAGAAAAATAAACTTCCAACACCATCCCACCTTACTGTGCTGGGAACTCAGTTCACTGCAACAGCAGCACAAAACCCCTCCCATCCAGACCACCCCATAACAAACCACCGAACCTCGTGAAGAAATACTAAAGTGACCCCTACCTCCCATTTCAACAACCTATAGTCACAGATCAACTCTCCCCCAATGAACACAACATAAAAACATAATTCCACAACCTGAATTGACCCGACAAGCACTAAAAAAAAAAAAAAAGCCCCTTCCATCTCAAACACAACCCCACCACACAGAAACTGTGCTACGTGTAAAAGTTAAACTTTCTCGAATGCCTTTTTTTTTTTCTTGTACGTCATCCATCTGCCCCACATTACCACCACACTTTCGACATAATCGCAAGAAACATCAATGCCCAACGTGCAACTTCCATACTGAAGATAGTGAAATTCTTCTCCTTAACTGCCCTCCGCCCACACTACACACATCCACACCTCCTCACCGAATTCTGTTTATGTGTTTTGATAAGTCCATACATATATGGCAATGAAGGGGACAAAGATGACAAACTTTTGATAAGAGAACCATTACCTTTCAACAACAACTTCATTTCTTTATTGAAATGAGAATTAACTGCTTCTACGGGATTTTTACTTATCAAAACACATACACAGAATTTTCCAGCAAGACCTATAGTGAGTTGAGTAGGCGCCATCATATATACATTGTCAAAATGGTTAGTTTCTTTATTAAGCCCTTTAGTGGGTAAGGTATCAAATTCTAATATCATGAACAATGTATATTTAGTCAACAAGCTAAACAATATCAATGTTAATTTTGATTTCAAACAAGTTAGCTTTGATGTTTCCTCACTTTTCACTAAAGTTCCACTTGATGACCTTTTAGAATATTTATCTGATGTCTTGGATGATATCCATCTACCTGTTTCAAAGTCTAATTTCATTGAACTGATAAAATTGTGTATAAAAGACTGTGTATTTCAATTTAATGGAGATTATCATGCTCAAAAATTTGGTATGGCAATGGGTAACCCTCTTTCACCTGTACTAAGTAATCTTTAAATGGAATTCTTTGAAACAAAATTACTAAAGGATATCTAACCTTCTAATGCAATTTGGTTTAGGTATGTAGATGATGTTCTTTGTGTTTGGCCAACAAATGAAAATTTACAAATATTCCTCCCCTTACTTAACAATTTAGTACCTTCCATCAAATCTACTGTAGAAAATGAAAATAATGGTATGTTACCATTTTTAAATTGCATGATCCATAGACAAGGAAACAAGTTTAAATTTGGCATATACAGAAAACCCACCAATGTATGATCTTATATCCATTATTACTCATCTCAACATGACAGAGTTAAATTATCATCATTTCAATCTATGTTCCTTAGGGCATTACGTATTTGCAGTCCAGCGTTTATTGATGATGAGTTTGAGAATATATATTTTATTGGATCTAAGTTAAAGTACCCTAGATCTTTCATTGATAAATCCCTTAAGTTAGCAAAGAAATCATTTTATAGAGTTGAGCCCAAACCTCCCATGGACACCAAAAATCTTTTAGTTCTCCCTTTTGATAATAATTTCACTTTGCTTCCCATGTTGCTTAAATCCTTTAATGTAAATGTTGCCTTTAGCAACAATAATACTATAAAGAATACCTTAATTAGGAATTCACCAGAAAATTCTCTTGGATGCATCTATAAAGTGCCTTGTGGAAACTGTGATAAATTTTATGTTGATCAGACTGGTAAGTATAAGAACGGGACAAGAATCAAATGCCTTGTTTAATCACGTTAAAAACTATGATCATTGTATTGACTGGAGTAACGCCATCTCAGTTATTAACTCTAACTCTATTACCAAGAGAAATATCATTGAATCTTCTATTATCAAATACACAAAGAATTAGAATCTTAATATCAGTGATGGTCTATACAAATTAGATAACTTTATTGTTGATAAAATTTGTAAAATGATAAGTTTATGAACGCTCGTTGTATGTTTTAGACAATCACATGTTTACCAAATGGCGTCCTAGCTTCGTCTCTTCAATGTATATCAACTGACTGTTATATTTCTCTCTTGTGTCTCCCCTGATGATGTGATTATTACACGAAAAATCATTTGGGAACTTATCGTGTTTCATTTTCCCCGTGGACTCAGGAATATCTTGATCACGCGCAAAATTGTGATCCTTTCCAATATATATATATATATATATATATATATATATATATATATATATATATATATATATATATATATATATATATATACATGTACATAATTCATACTTGCTGCCTTTATTCATTCCCATCGCCACCCCGCTATACATGAAATGACAACCCCCTTCCCCCGCGAGGTAGCGCTAGGAAAAGACAACAAAGGCCACATTCGTTCAAACTCAGTCTCTAGCTGTCATGTATAATGCACTGAAACCACAGCTCCCTTTCCACATCCAGGCCCCACAAAACTTTCCATGGTTTATCCTATACGCTTCACAAGCCATGGTTCAATCCATTGACAGCACGTCGACCCGGTATACCCCATCGTTCCAATTCACTCTATTCCTTGCACGCCTTTCACCCTCCCGTATGTTCAGATCCTGATCGCTCAAAATCTGTTTCACTCCATCCTTCCACCTCCAATTTGGTCTCCCACTTCTCCTCGTTCCCTCCACCTCTGACACATATATCCTCTGTTAATCTTTCCTCACTCATTCTCTCCATGTGACCAAACCATTTCAATACGCCCTCTTCTGCTCTCTCCACCACTCTCTTTTTATTACCACACATCTCTCTTACCTTTTCATTACTTACTCGATCAAACCACCTCACACCACATATTGTCCCCAAACATCTCATTTCCAACACATCCACCCCCCTCCGCACAACCCTATCTATAGCCCACGCCCAGCATCCATATAACATTGTTGGAACCACTATTCCTTCAAACATACCCATTTTTGCTTTCCGAGATAACGTTCTCGCCTTCCACACATTTTTCAACGCTCCCAGAACTTTCGCCCCCTGCCCCACCTGATATCTACTCAAGAGCCATGTACTCCTCCTGCCCGGAATAACACGCTTCATGCCTTGTGGTCCTGGCTGGTGGACGTGGCCGACCTCCTTAGTGCTGCGGGACCATCACTAGAGGGGTCCTGAAGTTATAAAGTTTAAATTCGTGTGTGTGTGTGTGTGTGTGTGTGTGTGTTGTGTTGTGTTGTGTTGTGTTGTGTTGTGTTGTGTTGTGTTGTGTTGTGTTGCGTTGCGTTGCGTTGTGCTCTGCTGTGTTGTGTTTTGTTGCGTTGTGTTGTGTTGTGTGTAAGTGTATGCTGTGTGTGTGTGTGTGTGTGTGTGTGTGTGTGTGTGTGTGTGTGTGTGTGGTGTGGTGTGGTGTGGTGTGGTGTGGTGTGGTGTGGTGTGTGTAAGTAAGTGTATGCTCTGTGTGTGTGTGTGTGTGTGTGTGTGTGTGTGTGTGTGTGTGTGTGTGTGTGGTGTGGTGTGGTGTGGTGTGGTGTGGTGTGTTGTGTTGTGTGTAAGTGTATGCTCTGTGTGTGTGTGTGTGTGTGTGTGTGTGTGTGTGTGTGTGTGTGTGTAAGTGTATGTTGTGTGTAAGTGTATGTTGTGTGTGTGTATGTGTGTGTATAATGCGTTGTATTGTGTTGTGTTGTGTTGTGTTGTGTTGTGCGTGTGTGTTGTGTTGTGTTATGTTGTGTGTAAGTGTATGTTGTGTGTGTGTATGTGTGTGTATAATGCGTTGTATTGTGTTGTGTTGCGTTGCGTTGTTGTGTTGTGTTGTGTTGTGTTGTGTTGTGTTGTGTTGTGTTGTGTTGTGTTGTGTGTGTGTTGTGTTGTGTTCTGTTGTGTGTAAGTGTATGTTATGTTGTGTTGTGTTGTGTGTGAGCAACTAATATGCACTTCAGTTTCCTTATCAATAAGCGTAATTGTTTCATCATTAAAAATCTCATGAATGTCTCCAGAGCTTCCTACATCGTGCGCCTGTCATATATACGAAGGGGATCCACACAGCCTCAATTCCCACATCAGTACAGACCGTATTCCTACGCGGAAGTCCACACTTACCTGCACTGCTCTCCTCCGCAATTACTTCACACGGGTCTGAGCCTTTTTTATCCGCCTCAGACTTCCTCACCCAAGCAAACGCTCACCCATTCCTTACCTGGAAAGAGAAAGAAGAACACCATATATATGTAAGGTTCAAAATCGTCATTCATTTAAGCAGCTCATCCACCCCAAATTCCTTCATCATCAAGCATGATATGCACATCCCAGAAGCACATCTCTCACCCACCTACGTTTCGATTCGTCTCGGAATTCATGCAAGGAAATATTCGTACACAACCAATCTGGATACACCAGTGCAACCTGAAAGGCTAAGCACAAGTCTGCCATTTTCACTTATCTATGAGGTTAATACAGATACATCCCTCATACAAAGCTACGAATACAGCGCATACAAAGATAATAATACACGTCTGACATTACTAAAGTTTATGAGAGAAATGTAAAACGATTCGTACTTACAGCAGCAATGAAATCTCCCACACTCTCTGGTCAATCCAGTGAACTTTTCTTTTTATCCCTTGACGCAAAAATACTAGAAAAAAAAAACTATCCATCCATCATTGCTGTGACTGGTAGAATGATCATAAATTTACAGTCTGGTCACAGACATTACAGGAGCGGGGCGGCTGTGAGGCCTAGACGGTGGGTAAGTTGGTCATTACCTGGAGGGTAATTGAGGCTGCTGCAGCCCACAAGACCAACCACCACAAAATCACATACAGTTTCTCCCAAACTTCAGCCAGGTTTACGACATGTAAGCCTGGACGTATTATATCAACCGCATGATATTTAACCTGTGTTGGGAAGGATTTCCACGACGAATGGGTTAGTAAAAGATGAGAATATGACATAAAAACTGCAAGATAGCAGGAGGAATAGAACACAAGTATAAGGTAAGCGAGGAAATTGCTAGACACAAATAAGCAACACAGGGGAAAATGATGACTTCAGATGAAGAGACACATGGATGATCGAACTCACGCACTGTACAGGAGACACAGGAATGTATCAAAACTGAATTAACTGTGGGACATCACAACATATTTTTTCTATGTACATGCATATATATATATTTTTCTTTTATTCCCGACTGTTCACCAAGCGTTAGTCTAACCTGAGCTTTCCATCTCCAGCAACACCAATATACAAGTCTAAACATTATCGAATGCTTCATACTGGTTTCGTCTGGTCGGCCTTTTAATACTACCATGCTAGCTAATTCTTCTTTCGTTTCCTTCACTTTAATCTTTATCCTCAGCAACGTTCACATACCCGCCTACACCGTCAATAACATGTAATCATGTCTTCCCCCTTCATTATCTTACATTTTCCTACTGTGTTCTTCTGTATGTACATTTCTCCTTCGTTTTAATGATGTTTCTACCCCACTCGAGACCTTCATCCATGAACTACCTACCTAACGTGGTGTTGATGGTACGGGCGAGCCTCCCACTTCCCACAAGCGCCATCCTCTCCCCCGGGGGCGTTACCAGCGCCACCGGCCGCTGTCGCCGCCGCCTTCAGATTAAGCCACGAGGCTTGGTGGAGCGACGTCTCCCCGGGTCAACCACCTTATACATCACCGCCGCTTGCCAGCACCGCTAATTACCGCCAAAGATTTACTTCCATCCCAGCGGAGGGACGCTAACCTTCCTGCTGGCATAACAAATATCCACACCAGCGACCAACTCATGCTACACAATTACCGCCACGGGACACCGGCCGACTTGCTGCTGACCAGCCCGAGCCATGACGGTCAAGGAGTCAGGCGAGGAGAGGCCCGGGTAACGAAGCGACGGGGCAGCAGATAATGGCGAAGGCACACGAGACATCATTCTGGACACCCGTGGAAGGGGGTATGAAGCCTCCGCGACACAGCACACAACGAGCGTTACCACACAGACACTTGGGTAAGATGTGACAAACAAATCTGAGAGCAGGAGCGCCAGGAAGTTAACTCTTCCAAAAGAACTCCTGAAGAAGACGTCGTGGAAAGTGGTCGGAATGTATAAATTCCTGGCTCTTTCTTGCCTTCACGTTTCCTTGCAAGCCACAATCCACAATACACAACACTAATACAGTGTGTGTGTGTGTGTGTGTGTGTGTGTGTGTGTGTGTGTGTGTGTGTGTGTGTCCCTACATCACAACCTGCCACTCTAGGACCGCTGCTACGTGTACCTACACCATCCGTCACATCTTTACTCCCTTACTCCAAACCTCCATACCTGGCGCATAGCTCCCTCTATCATCACTATGCCACAGTCGATTTCAAGCGAGAGTTTGTTGATAAAGTAAAGCAATCCGGGTACTCTCAAACAACACCACATGTAACAAATCAATATAATCCAGAAAAAAAATATCGAATGGCTTACAAAAACTTTTACTCATGAGGGAGCAAGTCACCCCGGGACCGGCTGTCGACAAGTTTGAAAGACAAAGTAACACCAGAGACCGATTGAGACACAGGTTGCCTTCCTGACACACACACACACACACACACACACACACACACACACACACACACACATACACACACATCCCGGCTCTTAACCTACCTGTGTAACATTACACTTCTTGTGTACGTTTTATCTTAACCAACACCAAGAACTTAACCCTGTATCCCACCTACATCAGGCCAGGTGGTCATCACTGCTAGGTGGACTGAGGCAGTGGCAAGGTTGAAGGATATGCTACTGTAAATCTAGAGCACAGACATCCTGTGTCTGCCATATTCTAATGACAGTACAGTCCAGACTTGCATCCATGTCTACCATCTCCCATGCAGGAGTTACAGTGGCACTGAAGCATCGTTAACACCATGAAGGTGCGATCCGTAAACTCGACGCCGGAACCCTGAAGCTCGGAGGTATGACCCTTGGGGACAGATGTGAGACTCTGTGAACACGACAATTCGATCTTTTGAGCACGACAGTGTGACCCTTGAGCACGACGGTACGATACCTGAACACGGCATGACCCTTGAGCACGACGGTACGACCCCTGAACAAGGCATGACCCTTGAGCACGACGGTACGACCCCTGATCAGTACCGATGCGACCTAGTCTTTGATGGGTCACGTCAAAGTGCGAGCCATCACCCCTCAAGGGATGTCCCGTGGTGGCCACTGGGTCAAGGCGAGATGAGCCAGGCCGCCAGCACAGCGACGACCACATCTAAACACCGGGACAACGTCACTGTATTTCATCGAAACGAAAACCACAAAGATCGTGGACAGAAAGTCGAGAAATTCCGGAGTCAATGGAAGGAATCTCAAAACATTCTTACCAATAACTGAGGAGGAGGAGGAGGAGGGGGGAAAATATCATCAACAACAGTGGCAATATCACTACTAGCAGCAGTGGTACCAAGAGCTAATCCAGCAACACTACTAGTAGTAGTAGCAGCATGGCACTAGCAGCAGCAGCAGCAGCAGCAGCAGAAGAGGTACTACCACCACAAGCAGTAGCAGCAACTGCATTTGCTCCAGCATATGACCAGTATCTAGAGAACGAACACACACACACACACACACACACACGTAGAGAACAACATGGTTCCAGGGCGGGAGGATCTTGTCACCCTCAGTGTAGAATAAGCAAAATGATAACGTGATATAAACATAAGAGGCGAAAAGCATTTAGTAATCTGTGATCTTAGAGTCATGGCACATAACATGCTCAATATGGAAATAACCGGTGAATTTGGAAAATAAATATGCAACTTCTTAACCAACAGCTCACAAAACGTTCTTGCAAATCAGGTTATTTGCACTTCCTCCACGGTAAAAAGTAATGTCCCCCAAGGAGCATTACTTGCACCACATCTTTTTTTCCTCAATCCAAGTTAAACCTGACAAAAAACAGTGAAGAAATCAAGAGCAGTAAAGAACATCAGGCGGTAAAGATACCGTCATATCACGTGTGAACAATGTGGAGGATCCTCTGGTAACAATGTCGAACGAACATACCTTCAACGAAGAAAACGAGGCAACAGTTGCCACTTCAAAGAAGATGGAAGGGTGGATCTTGCAGACCTTCAAGACACGGAAGGAAAAAAAAACTAATGATGACGCTCTAAGTGGCGATAATAGAATGATGCTGTGTGCATCATCGCCCTTAAAGTTCAGACGAGCTAAACTGCTGAGTTAGAAAGCATTCAGAGATCCTTTAGGACTGTACGTAAAGGACAAGTGAACTATTGGAAAAGACTGGAATCATAGAAGCGAGGATTTACTCTCCCCAATCCTAGAAGGCTTTGATTCCAATTCATACTCATAGCTTCCTACGGGCACAACAGGCATGGAGACTCTGCAAGATATTAATCCTACAATCGAAAGGTGGGAATAGCACAAAATAAGATGATCCTTGGAGGATGTTTGAGGGCATCAGAAACACTGTGAGGCGCAGAGTGAAGAAATCTTACAACGCCCGGGATATACAATAACAAGGTGTACCAGACAATCTAGCAACACAGGACAAAACCAGCCAGACTGATCAGCGTCACAACCCAGCAGCCTGAACTCAGCCCGAACTGCGGTAGGTAGAACACCTCCGAAGTCTACGCCAGGTAAACGCCAGGTAGTACACCTCGGAAAGAAATTGGGATGCATCATTCCAAGTACTACTGACCCGTATCTTTATAATACCCAGGGATTAATGATAAAGTAAATACAAAAACAAACACGATCAGTGATATAATAAACACAAACACAAACACAACCAATGATAATAAACACAAACACAAACACGACCAGTGATAAAATAAACAAACACAAACACGATCACTGATAAGTACACAAACAAACAAGATCATTGATAAAGTACATACAAAAACAAACACATGTGATGAATACAAAAACAAAGACGATCAGTGATAAAGTAAATACAAAAACAAACACATACACAAAGGCTGCCAAATATATATGCACACACAAAAAAAATATGTTCCACGATGATAAACTACAGAAAATGCAATAAAAAACTTACATGAAAGGAAGACAGTTATTTTCATTAAATCCGAGAAAGCATAAGTATATATCATTTGTTACAATACGTCTTTGCAATATATCCATTTTCATTAACCCTGCGCACGAGACAATGCTCTTCACCAGCTCACCGCAGACGCTGGCTGGTGTAGAAAATGGAATATCACCAACTAAGAGTTTTATGCCAAATTTTGCATAATGGTATGTTACGATCCACATATATATTCACGTATGTTATTTAATATACTTACTTAAAGTTATGTTACACACAATACTAGACTATCACACTATCATTATTATTATCATTATTATTATTATTATTATTATTATTATTATTATTATTATTATCATTATTATTATTATTATTATCATCATTATCATTATTATTATCTGAGCAATCCATAAAGAAAACCGAATGTCACAACACAACGTCAGGGAAAGATTTTTCCGTTGACATCCTGATGCGCGCCACGTTGCTGTACTGAAAACCGTGTACCTGGCCTTCACAACACACATCTCGTGAGTTATACCGTGCTGCTGGCATTCACAACACACATCTCGTGAGGTATACCGTGTTCCTGGCTTTCACAACACACATCTCGTGAGTTATACCGTGTTGCTGGTCGCCACAACACACATCTCGTGAGTTATACCGTGTTGCTGGACTTCACAACACACATCTCGTGAGTTATACCGTGTTGCTGGCCTTCACAACACACATCTCGTGAGTTATACCGTGTTGCTGGCCTTCACAACACACATCTCGTGAGTTATACCGTGTTGCTGGACTTCACAACACACATCTCGTGAGTTACAGTGTTTCTGGCTTTCACAACACACATCTCGTGAGCTATATAAACTGTAACATATATACACACGAGTACAAAAGAATCCAAACAGCAATAGGGTCCTTTCGAGGCTGTTTGTGATAATGCGTTACGACAAAATTACCTACTAATTACCTGAAAAGAGAGCAATGTTCTGCCTTTCAATCACCCTAATGGCATATGTTTACTCTGGTCATTATTCATGCTCAATTACCTTCAATCATAAACTGCAGCATGTCGGGGGGAGGAGGGGGGGGGGATTTTTGTGCATGACAATAATTCAGAGAGAGTAACTTTCCAGCTTGGTCGTCATAATCATAATAATTGTTGTACAAACACTGCCACAAGTCATGCCACTGTGGGGCTGGACAGTCACTTACACCAAGGTTTAAGTGTTCTAATGAAGACCATAAATTTTTTCGAACTGGCATAAAATTACTCCACATCACCATAAAAATTAGCAGTAACCAAACTTAGTTAATAATATATATATATATATATATATATATATATATATATATATATATATATATATATATATATATATATATATATATATATTCTTATTCATTTCTATCTTGCTTTGTAGATGTCTCCCGCGTTAGCGAGGTAGCGCAAGGAAACAGACGAAAGAACGGTCCAACCCACCCACATACACATGTATATACATACACGTCCACACACGCAAATATACATACCTATACATCTCAACGTATACATATATATACACACACAGACATATACATATATACACATGAACATAATTCATACTGTATGCCTTTATTCATTCCCATCGCCACCTCGCCACACATGAAATAACAACCCCCTCCCCCCTTATGGGCGCGAGGTAGCGCTAGGAAAAAGACAACAAAGGCCACATTCGTTCACACTCAGTCTCTAGCTGCCATGTAATAATGCACCGAAACCACAGCTCCCTTTCCACATCCAGGCCCCACACAACTTTCCATGGTTTACCCCAGACGCTTCACATGCCTTGGTTCAATCCACTGACAGCACGTCGACCCCGGTATACCACATCGTTCCAATTCACTCTATTCCTTACACGCCGTTCACCCTCCTGCATGTTCAGGCCCCGATCACTCAAAATCTTTTTCACTCCATCTTTCCACCTCCAATTTGGTCTCCCACTTCTCGTTCCCTCCACCTCTGACACATATATCCTCTTTGTCATTCATTCCTCACTCATTCTCTCCATGTGACCAAACCATTTCAAAACACCCTCTTCTGCTTTCTCAACCACACTCTTTTTATTACCACACATCTCTCTTACCCTTACATTACTTACTCGATCAAACCACCTCACACCACATATTGTCCTCAAAACATCTCATTTCCAGCACATCCACCCTCCTGCGCACAACTCTATCCACAGCCCACGCCTCGCAACCATATAACATTGTTGGAACCATATTCCTTCAAACATACCCATTTTTGCTTTCCGAGATAATGCTCTCGACTTCCACACATTCTTCAACGCTCCCAGAACTTTCGCCCCCTTCCCCACCCTATGATTCACTTCCGCTTCCATGGTTCCATCCGCTACCAAATCCACTCCCAGATATCTACAACACTTTACTTCCTCCAGTTTATCTCCATTCAAACTTACCTCCCAACTGACTTGACCCTCAACCCTACTGTACCTAATAACCTTGCTCTTATTCACATGCACTCTCAACTTTCTTCTTTTCCACACTTTACCAAACTCAGTCACCAGCTTCTGCAGTTTCTAACATGAATCAGCCACCAGCGCTGTATCATCAGCGAACAACAACTGACTCACTTCCCAAGCTCTCTCATCCACAACAGACTGCATACTTGCCCCTTTTTCCAAAACTCTTGCATTCAGCTCCCTAACAACCCCATCCATAAACAAATTAAACAACCATGGAGACATCACACACCCCTGCCGCAAACCTATATTTATCTATTTATTTTTTGATTTTGCTTTGTCGCCGTCTCCCGCGTTAGCGAGGTAGCGCAAGCAAACAGAAGAAAGAATAGCCCAAACCGCCCACATGCACATGTATATACATACACGTCCACACATGCAAATATACATACCTATACATCTCAATGTACACATATATAGACACACACAGACATATACATATATACACATATACATAATTCATACTGTCAGCCTATATTTGTTCCCATCGCCACCTCGCCACACATAGAATAACAACCCCCTCCCCCCTCAGGTGTGCGAAGTAGAGCTAGGAAAAGACAACAAAGGCCCCATTCGTTCACACTCAGTCTCTAGCTGTCATGTAATAATGCACCAAAACCACAGCTCCCTTTCCACATCCAGGCCCCACACAACTTTCCATGGTTTACCCCAGACGCTTCACATGCCCTAGTTCAATCCATTGACAGCACGTCAATCCCGGTATACCACATCGTTCCAATTCACTCTATTCCTTGCACGCCTTTCACCCTCCTGCATGTTCAGGCCCCGATCACTCAAAATCTTTTTCACTCCATCTTTCCACCTCCAATTTGGTCTCCCACTTCTCCTCGTTCCCTCCACCTCCGACACATATATCCTCTTGGTCAATCTTTCCTCACTCATTCTCTCCATGTGCCCAAACCATTTCAAAACACCCTCTTCTTCTCTCTCAACCACACTCTTTTTATTTCCACACATCTCTCTCACCATTACATTACTTACTCGATCAAACCACCTCACACCACATATTGTCCTCAAACATCTCATTTCCAGCACATCCACCCTCCTGCGCACAACTCTATCCATAGCCCACGCCTCGCAACCATACAACATTGTTGGAACCACTATTCCTTCAAACATACCCATTTTTGATCTCCGAGATAATGTTCTCGACTTCCACACATTCTTCAAGGCTCCCAGGATTTTCGCCCCCTACCCCACCCTATGATTCACTTCCGCTTCCATGGTTCCATCCGCTGCCAGATCCACTCCCAGATATCTAAAACACTTTACTTCCTCCAGTTTTTCTCCATTCAAACTTACCTCTCAATTGACTTGACCCTCAACCCTACTGTACCTAATAACCTTGCTCTTATTCACATGCACTCTCAACTTTCTTCTTTCACACACTTTACCAAACTCAGTCACCAGCTTCTGCAGTTTCTAACATGAATCAGCCACCAGCGCTGTATCATCAGCGAACAACAACTGACTCACTTCCCAAGCTCTCTCATCCACAACAGACTGCATACTTGCCCCTCTTCCCAAAACTCTTGCATTCACCTCCCTAACAACCCCATCCATAAACAAATTAAACAACCATGAAGACATCACACACCCCTGCCGCAAACCTACATTCACTGAGAACCAATCACTTTCCTCTCTTCCTACACGTACACTTGCCTTACATCCTCGATAAAAACTTTTCACTGCTTCTAACAACTTGCCTCCCACACCATATATTCTTAAAACCTTCCACAGAGCATCTCTATCAACTCTATCATATGCCTTCTCCAGATCCATAAATGCTACATACAAATCCATTTGCTTTTCTAAGTATTTCTCACATACATTCTTCAAAGCAAACACCTGATCCACACATCCTCTACCACTTCTGAAACCACACTGCCCTTCCCCAATCTGATGCTCTGTACATGCCTTCACCCTCTCAATCAATACCCTCCCATATGATTTACCAGGAATACTCAACAAACTTATACCTCTGTAATTTGAGCACTCACTCTTATCCGCTTTGTCTTTGTACAATGGCACTATGCAAGCATTCCGCCAATCCTCAGGCACTTCACCATGAATCATACATACATCAAAAAACCTTATCAACCAGTCAACAATACAGTCACCCCTTTTTTAATAAATTCCACTGCAATATCATCCAAACCTGCTGCCTTGCCGGCTTTCATCTTCCGTAAAGCTTTTACTACCTCTTCTCTATTTACAAAATCATTTTCCCTAACCCTCTCACTCTGCACACCACCTCGACCAAAACACCCTATATCTGCCACTCTATCATCAAACACATTCAACAAACCTTCAAAATACTCTCTCCATCTCCTTCTCACATCACCACTACTTGTTATCCCTCCCCATTAGCCCCCTTCATTGAAGTTCCCATTTGCTCCCTTGTCTTACGCACTTTATTTACCTCCTTCCAAAACATCTTTTCATTCTCCCTGAAATTTAATGACACTCTCTCACCCCAACTCTCATTTGCCCTCTTGCACCTTTCTCTTGACCTCCTGTCTCTTTCTTTTATACCTCTCCCACTCATTTGCATTTTTTCCCTGCAAAAATCGTCCAAATGCCTCTCTCTTCTCTTTCACTAATAATCTTACTTCTTCATCCCACCACTCACTACCTTTTCTAATCAACCCACCTACCACGCTTCTCATGCCACAAGCATCTTTTGCGCAAGCCATCACTGCTTCCCTAAATACATCCCATTCCTCCACCACTCCCCTTACCTCCTTTGTTCTCACCTTTTTCCATTCTGTACTCAGTCTCTCCTGGTACTTCCTCACACAAGTCTCCTTCCCAAGCTCACTTACTCTCACCACTCTCTTCACCCCAACATTCTCTCTTCTTTTCCGAAACCCCCCACAAATCTTCACTTTCGCCTCCACAAGATAATGATCAGACATCCCTCCAGGTTGCACCTCTCAGGACATTAACATCCAAAAGTCTCTCTTTCGTGCGTCTATCAATTAACACGTAATCCAATAACGCTCTCTGGCCATCTCTCCTACTTACATACGTATACTTATGTATATCTCGCTTTTTAAACCAGGTATTCCCAATCACCAGTCCTTTTTCAGCACATAAATCTACAAGCTCTTTACCACTTCCATTTACGACACTGAACACTCCATGTGTACCAATTATTCCCTCAACTGCCACACTACTCACCTTTGCATTCAAATCACCCATCACTATAACCCGGTCTTGTGCATCAAAACCACTAACACACTCATTCAGCTGCTCCCAAAACACTCGCCTCTCATGATCTTTCTTGTCATGCCCAGGTGCATATGCACCAATAATCACCCATCTCTCTCCATCAACTTTCAGTTTTACCCATATCAATCTAGAATTTACTTTATTACACTCTATCACATACTCCCACAACTCCTGATTCAGGAGTAGTGCTGCTCCTTCCCTTGCTCTTGTCCTCTCACTAACCCCTGACTTTACTCCCAAGACATTCCCAAACCACTCTTCCCCTTTACCCTTGAGCTTCGTTTCACTCAGAGCCAAAACATCCAGGTTCCTTTCCTCAAACATACTACCTATCTCTCCTTTTTTCTCATCTTGGTTACATCCACACACATTTAGACACCCCCAATCTGAGCCTTCGAGCAGGATGAGCACTCCTCGCGTGACTCCTTCTTCTGTTTCGCCTTTTAGAAAGTTAAAATACAAGGAGGGGAGGGTTTCTGGCCCCCCGCTCCCGTCCCCTTTAGTCGCCTTCTACGACACGTGAGGAATGCGTGGGAAGTATTCTTTCTCCCCTATCCCCAGGGATATCAAACCTATATATATATATATATATATATATATATATATATATATATATATATATATATATATATATATACACATATATATATATATATATATATATATATATATATATATATATATATATATATATATATATATATATATATATATATATATATATATATTATCCCTGGGGATAGGGGAGAAAGAACACTTCCCACGTATTCCCTGTGTGTCGTTGGCGGCGATTAAAAGGGGAGGGAGCGGCGGGATTCAAATCCTCCCCTCCCGTTTTTCAATTTTACAAAAGGAACAGAGAAGGGGGGCTAAGTGAGGATATTCCCTCTAAGGCTCAGTCCTCTGTTCTTAACGCTACCTTGCTAACGCGGGAAATGGCGAATAGTGTGAAAAAAAAATATATATATTGGAAAGGATCACAATTTTGCGCGTGATCAAGTATATTCCTATGAGTTCACAGGGAAAATGAAACACGATAAGTTCCCAAGTGCACTTTCGTGAAATAATCACATCATCAGGGGAGAAACAAGAGAGAAATATAACAGTCAGTTGATATACAACGACGAGACGTCCTAACTACGTCTCTTCGTTGTATATCAACTGACTGTTATAATTCTGTCTTGCGTCTCCCCTGATGATGTGATTATTACACGAAAGTGCACTTAGGAGCTTATCGTGATTAATTTTCCCTGTGGACTCATAGGAATATATATATATATATATATATATATATATATATATATATATATATATATATATATATATATATATATATTTCTTTTTTTTTTTCAAAGTGATAGAGATGGAAAGCAAAAAGGTGTTTTTCATGATTGTACTGGAAAAGTTGAGGTCCAGATAAACTTTTTGGTCTGTCAAGGCTTTATTATGGCAGGTGACCAATTACCTACCTTCATGTATCCAAGATATGGTTGTACTTTGTGTAATGAGACAATTGAGAAACATCATAAGCCAATATTCCAGTTTCATGATAAGAGAAGTGGACCAGGCAGTATGATACAGTGGTTAAATTGATGAAAACTACTATTGACGTTTGTGTAAATAAATTATACATTTCCCTTTTCCATAGCCAGAGGTTGATCCATTATGTGACATTCATTTCTTAATTTCATTTCAAGCTAGAAGTTTCAGTTTTCTAAATTATTTCTTACATTTTTCATATGTATATATATATATATGTGTGTGTATATGTGTGTATGTGTGTATATATGTGTATATGTGTGTGTATGTATATATATATATATTATCCCTGGGGATAGGGGTGAAAGAATACTTCCCACGCATTCCTCACGTGTCGTAGAAGGCGACTAGAGGGGACGGGAGCGGGGGGCCAGAAATCCTCCCCTCCTTGTACTTTTAACTTTCCAAAAAATGGGAAACAGAAGGAGTCACGCGGGGAGTGCTCATCCTCCTCGTAGACTCAGATTGGGGTGTCTAAATGTGTGTGGATGTAACCAAGATGTGAAAAAAGGAGAGATAGGTAGTATGTTTGAGGAAAGGAACCTGGATGTTTTGGCTCTGAGTGAAACGAAGCTCAAGGGTAAAGGGGAAGAGTGGTTTGGAAATGTCTTGGGAGTAAAGTCAGGGGTTAGTGAGAGGACAAGAGCAAGGGAAGGAGTAGCAGTACTCCTGAAACAGGAGTTGTGGGAGTATGTGATAGAATGTAAGAAAGTAAATTCTAGATTAATATGGGTAAAACTGAAAGTTGATGGAGAGAGATGGGTGATTATTGGTGCATATGCAACTGGGCATGAGAAGAAAGATCATGAGAGGCAAGTGTTTTGGGAGCAGCTAAATAAGTGTGTTAGTGGTTTTGATGCACAAGACCGGGTTATAGTGATGGGTGATTTGAATGCAAAGGTGAGTAATGTGGCAGTTGAGGGAATAATTGGTATACATGGGGTGTTCAGTGTTGTAAATGGAAATGGTGAAGAGCTTGTAGATTTATGTGCTGAAAAAGGACTGGTGATTGGGAATACCTGGTTTAAAAAGCGAGATATACATAAGTATACGTATGTAAGTAGGAGAGATGGCCAGAGAGCGTTATTGGATTACATGTTAATTGACAGGCGCGCGAAAGAGAGACTTTTGGATGTAAATGTGCTGAGATGTGCAACTGGAGGGATGTCTGATCATTATCTTGTGAAGGCTAAGGTGAAGATTTGTATGGGTTTTCAGAAAAGAAGAGTGAATGCTGGGGTGAAGAGGGTGGTGAGAGTAAGTGAGCTTGGGAAGGAGACTTGTGTGAGGAAGTACCAGGAGAGACTGAGTACAGAATGGAAAATGGTGAGAACAATGGAAGTAAGGGGAGTGGGGGAGGAATGGGATGTATTTAGGGAATCAGTAATGGATTGCGCAAAAGATGCTTGTGGCATGAGAAGCGTGGGAGGTGGGTTGATTAGAATGGGTAGTGAGTGGTGGGATGAAGAAGTAAGATTATTAGTGAAAGAGAAGAGAGAGGCATTTGAACGATCTTTGCAGGGAAAACGTGCAAATGAGGGGGAGATGTATAAAAGAAAGAGACAGGAGGTCAAGAGAAAGGTGCAAGAGGTGAAAAAGAGGGCAAATGAGAGTTGGGGTGAGAGAGTATCATTAGATTTTAGGGAGAATAAAAAGATGTTCTGGAAGGAGGTAAATAAGGTGCGTAAGACAAGGGAGCAAATGGGAACTTCAGTGAAGGGCGCAAATGGGGAGGTGATAACAAGTAGTGGTGATGTGAGAAGGAGATGGAGAGAGTATTTTGAAGGTTTGTTGAATGTGTTTGATGATAGGGTGGCAGATATAGGTTGTCTTGGTCGAGGTGGTGTGCAAAGTGAGAGGGTTAGGGAAAATGATTTTGGTAAACAGAGAAGAGGTAGTAAAAGCTTTGCGGAAGATGAAAGCCGGCAAGGCAGCAGGTTTGGATGATATTGCAGTGGAATTTATTAAAAAAGGGGGTGACTGTATTGTTGACTGGTTGGTAAGGTTATTTAATGTATGTATGACTCATGGTGAGGTGCCTGAGGATTGGCGGAATGCGTGCATAGTGCCATTGTACAAAGGCAAAGGGGATAAGAGTGAGTGCTCAAATTACAGAGGTATAAGTTTGTTGAGTATTCCTGGTAAATCATATGGGAGGGTATTGATTGAGAGGGTGAAGGCATGTACAGAGCATCAGATTGGGGAAGAGCAGTGTGGTTTCAGAAGTGGTAGAGGATGTGTGGATCAGGTGTTTGCTTTGAAGAATGTATGTGAGAAATAATTAGAAAAGCAAATGGATTTGTATGTAGCATTTATGGATCTGGAGAAGGCATATGATAGAGTTGATAGAGATGCTCTGTGGAAGGTTTTAAGAATATATGGTGTGGGAGGCAAGTTGTTAGAAGCAGTGAAAAGTTTTTATCGAGGATGTAAGGCATGTGTACGTGTAGGAAGAGAGGAAAGTGATTGGTTCTCAGTGAATGTAGGTTTGCGGCAGGGGTGTGTGATGTCTCAATGGTTGTTTAATTTGTTTATGGATGGGGTTGTTAGGGAGGTGAATGCAAAAGTTTTGGAAAGAGGGGCAAGTATGAAGTCTGTTGTGGTTGAGAGCGCTTGGGAAGTGAGTCAGTTGTTGTTCGCTGATGATACAGCGCTGGTGGCTGATTCATGTGAGAAACTGCAGAAGCTGGTGACTGAGTTTGGTAAAGTGTGTGAAAGAAGAAAGTTAAGAGTAAATGTGAATAAGAGCAAGGTTATTAGGTACAGTAGGGTTGAGGGTCAAGTCAATTGGGAGGTAAGTTTGAATGGAGAAAAACTGGAGGAAGTAAAGTGTTTTAGATATCTGGGAGTGGATCTGGCAGCGGATGGAACCATGGAAGCGGAAGTGAATCATAGGGTGGGGGAGGGGGCGAAAATCCTGGGAGCCTTGAAGAATGTGTGGAAGTCGAGAACATTATCTCGGAAAGCAAAAATGGCTATGTTTGAAGGAATAGTGGTTCCAACAATGTTGTATGGTTGCGAGGTGTGGGCTATGGATAGAGTTGTGCGCAGGAGGGTGGATGTGCTGGAAATGAGATGTTTGAGGACAATGTGTGGTGTGAGGTGGTTTGATCGAGTAAGTAATGTAAGGGTAAGAGAGATGTGTGGAAATAAAAAGAGCGTGGTTGAGAGAGCAGAAGAGGGTGTTTTGAAATGGTGTGGGCACATGGAGAGAATGAGTGAGGAAAGATTGACCAAGAGGATATATGTGTCGGAGGTGGAGGGAACGAGGAGAAGTGGGAGACCAAATTGGAGGTGGAAAGATGGAGTGAAAAAGATTTTGTGTGATCGGGGCCTGAACATGCAGGAGGGTGAAAGGAGGGCAAGGAATAAAGTGAATTGGATCGATGTGGTATACCGGGGTTGACGTGCTGTCAGTGGATTGAATCAGGGCATGTGAAGCGTCTGGGGTAAACCATGGAAAGTTGTGTGGGGCCTGGATGTGGAAAGGGAGCTGTGGTTTCGGGCATTATTGCATGACAGCTAGAGACTGAGTGTGAACGAATGGGGCCTTTGTTGTCTTTTCCTAGCGCTACCTCGCACACATGAGGGGGGAGGGGGATGGTATTCCATGTGTGGCGAGGTGGCGATGGGAATGAATAAA
Source organism: Panulirus ornatus (assembly GCF_036320965.1). Lineage (NCBI taxonomy): Eukaryota > Metazoa > Arthropoda > Malacostraca > Decapoda > Palinuridae > Panulirus > Panulirus ornatus. The sequence continues at coordinate 30,827,234 of NC_092240.1, forward strand.
GGCAGATAGTGTGAATTGTGTGCATAGTTATATATATATGTGTCTGTGTGTGTATATAAATGTGTACATTGAGATGTATAGGTATGTATATTTGCGTGTGTGGACGTGTGTGTATATACATGTATATGGGGATGGGTTGGGCCATTTCTTTCGTCTGTTTCCTTGCGCTACCTCGCAAACGCGGGAGACAGCGACAAAGCAAAATAAATAAATAAATAAATATATATATATATATATATATATATATATATATATATATATATATATATATATATATATTCATATTCATTCATTTTGCTTTGTCGCATATATATATATATATATATATATATATATATATATATATATATATATATATATATATATATATATATATATATTTCTATATTTATTTATTTTGCTTTGTCGCTGTCTCCCGCGTTTGCGAGGTAGCGCAAGGAACCAGACGAAAGAAATGGCCCAACCCACCCTCATACACATGTATATACATACACGTCCACACACGCAAATATACATACCTATACATCTCAATGTACACATATATATACACACACAGACACATACATATATACCCATGCACACAATTCACACTGCCTTTATTCATTCCCATCGCCACCTCGCCACACATGGAATACCATCCCCCTCCCCCCTCATGTGTGCGAGGTAGCGCTTGGAAAAGACAACAAAGGCCCCATTCGTTCACACTCAGTCTCTAGCTGTCATGCAATAATGCCCGAAACCACAGCTCCCTTTCCACATCCAGGCCCCACACAACTTTCCATGGTTTACCCCAGACGCTTCACATGCCCTGATTCAATCCACATATTTTTTTCTTTTCATTTTCTTACCCTCGTACTTAAAACCTTAAGTAATTCCTAGACATCATCATACGTACACCTTGCAGTGTCCCCTGTACATCACTGCACTAACACTCAGGAGTGTTCCCTCTACATCGCTGTGCTTGCACCCAGCAGTGTTCCCTCTACATCACTGTACTAACACCCTGCAGTGTTCCCTCTGTCTCACTGTACATAAACCCTAGACCTATACTATTCCACCTTCTTCCCTGTGCGCATCACATCCTGGACTGCAACCTCTACATCCTTCTTAAACGTTCAGAAAGCGTACTAAAACTAGGAAAAAAAAAAAAAACGTGATGGTAAATGAATAAAGGAAAGTGTTGCCAGTAACTTGTGTGCACAGAACAAAACTCAAGTACTCTTTCCTCGTTCCATCACCCTATACCTATATATCCATCTATCTATATCACGTCCTCTTGCGTTCATGTAAACCACACACACACACAGACGTGAAAGCTATGTGGTACGTCAACTACTGTATTAATATATTACTGTAATGTTCAACTAGTGATCACTCATGATTATGAACCATAGTATCTACTCTGTAAAACCTCTTGTATATCTGTCACCTAGACGATGCAGATGTGCCTCACTCACGTGCTTATCCACCTTAATCATAAGCTGTCTTATGACTAGTTAACTAGCTACTATTACGACATCCCAGGTCTGTAATAACTATATTTTCAGCCCAATTGCTGCCTAAGTTTAATAAACTGTTCATCATCATCATTATTATACTGACATATTCGGGCTCTCGTCTGCTACTTACAGAAGAAAGCTCGGGGCCTCGGGGCCTTTAATTAATCTCTTTTAACAGTTTTGTTGCCAAAACCTGTCGGTCCCTGGGAGCCCTTAAGTACGATCACAAAATTTCACCTCAGTTGGCGCCACAAATACGGTCAGACGTTCAGAGTTTGGCGAAGACGTGCGCTCATCAGTTGACAGAAAAGTAGTGTCGCGTCAGAGAACTTCCCGCCTCTAAGAAGTCCATTCCAATCCCTGCTAGGCAGTGTAGCGCAGTCTTGGTGGTGCAGGAGGACCTGGATTAATGACATGAGTGTCCTGGGGTGATATACCGAGCCTGGTTCACACAGAGATAAGAATAATTTCTTTCATACAGAGGTGTCAAATTTATACAGACTCCGGGCAAGCAAGAAGGTTGATTTCCATGTGAATAATGTATTCTTGTATCTTACTGCTACGTGTGTGAACAACGCTTTATGTCGATATGTAACATTAAAACTCAGGGTCCCTCCTGTGTTTATTTTACCACCCTGATCCACTAATTCTTTTTAACTTGCATTAATATATATATATATATATATATATATATATATATATATATATATATATATATATAATCCTTGAGGATAAGGGAGAATTACTTAAAGCGTATTCCCTGAGTGTCGTAAAAGGTGAGTAAGAGGGACGAAAGCGGACACGCGGCAAACCCTCACCTTCTTTTATTTCAATTTCTAAGTGATGGAACGGAAGACAGAGCCAATCGAGGAGTTCCTATAAGGCTCATACGGGAAATGGTGAACATGTGTAATGATTTTACACACACACACACACACACACACACACATATATATATATATATATATATATTTTCTTCTTTCTTTTAAACTATCCGCCATTTCCCGCATTAGCGAGGTAGCGTTAAGAACAGAGGACTGGGCCTTTGTGGAATATCCTCACCTGGCCCCCCTCTGTTCCTTCTTTTGGAAAATTAAAAAAAAGAAAAAAAAAACATATATTCTTATGTTTCATTTTCCCCGTGGACTCATAAGAATATCTTGATCACGCGCAAAATTCTGATCCTTTCCAATATCATATATATATATATTGGAAAGGATCACAATTTTGCGCGTGATCAAGATATTTCTATGAGTCCACGGGGAAAATGAACCTCAGGGAACCTTAACGTGTTTCATTTTCCCCGTGGACTCATAGAAATAAATAAATAAAATATATATATATATATATATATATATATATATATATATATATATATATATATATATATATATATATATATATATATATATATATATATATAAGTTCAAAGCGTTCTGTTACCAGACCCTGTCCCTCGGAGCCCCGAGTATTCCCACAGATTTTGATTTCAATCCGCTCACCCATGCGGCCATGGGACGCAGACATATCCACAAATATAATGATGTATTAAAGAAAGCGGCAGGAGGTCAAGAGGAAGGTGCAAGAGTTGAAAAGATGGCAAATGATAGCTGGGGTGAGAAAGTATCATTAAACCTTAGGGAGAATAAAAAGATGTTTTGGAAGGAGGTAAATGACGTGCGTAAGACAAGAGAACAAATGGGAGCATCAGTGAAGAGGGTAAGTGGGTAAGTAATAACAGGTAGTGATGAAGTGAGTATTTTGAAGGTTTGTGGAATGTGTTTGATGACAGAGTGGCATATATAGCGTGGTTTGGTCAGGGTGGTGTGCGAAGTGAGAGGATCAGAAAGAATGGTTTGGTTAAGAGAGATGAGATAGTGAAAGCTTTGCGAAAGATGAAATCCAGCAAGGCGGCGGGTTTGGATGGTATTGCAGTAAAATTTATTAAGAAAAGAGGTGACTGTGTTGTTGATTGGTGCCATTGTACAAAGGCAAAGGGGATAAGTGTGTTGAGAGGCATAAGTGTGTTGAGTATTCCTGGGAAATTATATGAGAGGGTATTGATTGAGAGGGTGGAGGCATGCACAACGCATCAGATTGGGAAAGAGCAGTGTAGTTTCAGAAGTGAAGAAGGATTTAAGGATCAGATTTTTGCTTTGAGGAAAGTGTGTGAGAAATACTTAGAAAAACAGATGGATTTGCTTGTAGCATTTATGGATCTGGAGAAGGTAGACAGAGATGCTTCGTGGAAGGTCTTAAAGAGTATATGGTGAGACAGGTAAGCTGCTAGAAGCAGTGAAAAGTTTTTACCAAGGATGTAAGGCATGTGTATGAGTAAAAAGAGAGGAGAGTGATTGGTTCCCAGTGAATGTCAGTCTGCGGCATTGGTGTGTGATGTCCCAATGGTTGGAAATTTGTTTATGGATGGGATGGTTAGGGAGGTAAATGCAAGAGTTTTGGAGAGAGGGGCGAGTATGCAGTCCTTTGGGGATGAGAAAGCCTGGGAAGTGAGTTAGCTGTTGTTCGCCGATGATACACCTCTGGTGGCTGATTCGAGTGTGAAACTGCAGAAGTTGGTGACTGAGTTTGGAAAAGTGTGTGCAAGGAGAAAGTTGAGAGTAAATGTGAATAAGAGCAAAGTTTAATAGAGTTGTGGGACAAGTCAACAGGGATGTAAGTTTGAATGGAGAAAAACTGGAGGAAGTAAAGTGTTCTAGATATCTGGGAGTGGACTTAGCAGCGAATGGTACTGGGAGAGGGGGCGAAGGTTTTGGGAGCGATGAAGAATGTGTGGAGAGATCATTATCTCGGAAAGCAAAAATGGGTATGTTTGAAGGAATAGTAGTTCCAATAATGTTATATGGTTGCGAGGAATGGGCTATAGAAAGGGTTGTACAGAGGGTGGATGTGTTGAAAATGAAATGTTTGAGGACAATTTGTGGTGTGAGGTGGTTTGACCCAGTAAGTAAGATAGATGTGTGGAAATGAAAAGTGTGGTTGAGAGAGCAGAAGAGGGTGTGCTGAAATGGTTTGGACGTACAGAGAGAATGAGTGAAGAAGGACTGACAAAGAGGATATATGTGTCAGAGGTGGAGCGAAGGAGAAGCTGGAGACCAAATTGGAGGTGGAAGGATGGAGTGAAAAAGATTTTGAGCGATCGGGGCCTGAACATATAAGAGGGTGAGGCGTGCAAGGAACAGTGAATTGGAACGATATGGTACACCGATGTCGACGTGCTATCAATGGACTGAACCAGGGCATGTGAAACGTCTGGGATAAACCATGGAAAGATCTGTAGGGCCTGGATAGGGAGCTGTGGTTTCGGTGCATTACACATGACAGCTAGAGACTGAGTGTCTGTTTTCCTTGAGCTACCTCGCTGAAACAGGGGGTAGCGATGCTGTTTCCTGTGGGGCGGGGTAGAGCCAGGAATGGATGAAGACAAGCAAGTATAAATACGTACAGGTGTACATATGTATATGGCTGTGTCTGTGTATATGTTGATACATGTATATATGTATGTATATGTGCGTGTATTGGCGCTTACGTATACGTATGTGTATATGAGCGAATGGGCCATTCTTCGTCTGTTTCCTGGAGCTGCTTCGCTGCCTTGGGAAACGGCGATCAAGTATTATTATTATAATAATACTGATAATAATATATATATATATATATATATATATATATATATATATATATATATATATATATATATATACCCTCCCTGGGGATAGGGGAGAAAGAATACTTCCCACGTATTCCCTGCGTGTCGTAGAAGGCGACTAAAAGGGGAGGGAGCGGGGGGCTGGAAATCCTCCCCTCTCATTATTTTTTTTTTTTTTCCCAAAAGAAGGAACAGAGAAGGGGGCCAGGTGAGGATATTCCCTCAAAGGCCCAGTTCTCTGTTCTTAACGCTACCTCGCTAACGCGGGAAATGGCGAATAGTTTGAAAGAAAAGAAAAATATATATATATATATATATATATATATATATATATATATATATATATATATATATATATATATATAACAACAGCTCTGCATAATATCTTCATTCATGGAACATGGAGATTAAAGCTATTAATATTACACGCACGCAAACTCTAATGAGAGACATCAAGGCCCAAAACCTGACAACTCGCTCCCTAAAGAGGCGCAACCAAATGCAATGGTAGCAAACGACCTATCAAAGAGTAACGCTTTGATGAGGACTGACGCAAATACAGATGCTAGATTGATAGCATGAGAAACAGTATGTGAGCCAGCATGGCCCCCTTGTGGAGAGAGACGGACACAGAGATCTGGCTATAAAAGAGTAAAGATTATTACCGGGGAAAAGTTCCCAGTTTCTCAATTTCCCTCAGAATAGGAGAAACTGGCACGTATGTGGGTCTCTAAGTCGTTGCCTCCAACAGCTCATTCGACCAACGACACGATCCAACAGCCGGGTTGTTTTGGGGTCACAAGACATCTGAAAGGCCCTACCCGATACATCCCAGATGGAACGTGATATGAATGTACACGTGCTGACGATTCCTGGGCGAGGATGACGTATCTCTGAACACGTCTGGGTATTCTGGTGTTGTGATGACAGCTGGAGTGAGCAGGCGCCAACCCTCTGATACCATGTGACCGTGCAAGTCCCGGCAGACCGGAGCAGCTGTAAAGAGCAGAGGACAACTGTGGTGTTAGTAGCACCACGTGTGTATAGCTGGAGCCGCCGCCTGTGGGACACACACACACACACCACATTATGATAAGTGGATCCTTACGCTACGATACATGAGTTCCGGCCGAGCACGATGTGTCCGGCCAAGAGCGGACATGCCTGCCATCAAGAATGAATGCGACGACAGGGTCTCGGTCGCAGCCACCACCTCCCCAGCTGCTACAACATGAGCCGGTGCGTCCACAGACAAATGCGACGCACCTGCTGCGCACCAGAGACGGTTCACCACGTTTAAAATGCACGACGGAGAGAAAAAAAAAATATATAATACAAAATTTGAACAGTTACGAATGAGACATCGGATTTACAGGTGGAGCCATCTGTCGGTCACACAAGATGTGATGAAGCGCCGGTTCTGTTTCTCTGGCCGAGCACAGGTGACCATCCACCACACTTTCCGTCACTTGGAGAAACCCGCGTCTACCTATCGCAATATCAGTGATGCAAGATACCAGGAAAAAAAAACAAAAAACATTAGCATGGGAGAAAATGGAGCAATAGACACAAAACAGTAAGGAGTCGTCTCTCCACAAAGCCATCTTTTCCAATAAAAACCTCATTCCTATAATCACCACACGTCACATTCGGCACTCCAACATCACTGTTTTCACAACCAGTACACCAAATATGCCACACTCAGTAACCTCACTGATAATAACCATCAACACGAAGGCGACGCACAGGAGTCCAACGACCATAATACACACAGACAACAACGTACAGCCTCAAATTACAAGATGGATCCATGATTACCTCACAGTAGCAACAATCTCTTTCTATAACGTTCAGACCTTTACCTGGGGTCTGATCGTCGCGTCCTGTCTGGCATTGCGGCTCCAAAGAAGAAGAAGAAGAAGAAGAAGAAGAAGAAGAAGAGAAAGAAGAAGAAGAAGAAGAAGAAGAAGAAGAAGAAGAAGAGGAGGAGGAGGAGGAGGAGGAGGAGGTAACTCCAAGGAAAAAAAAAGTTCCGTATACACTAAGAGATGGTTCGGTTTCATGAGCACCTCATGTGATAACACTAACATAAAGTCAAACATGGTCAATTATGTTTTAACACAAACGCAACTTGGACAGTTATAGAACAAAGGCACCATGGACAGTTGTTATAGCACAAAGGCACCATGTACAGTTATGTTATAACACAAAGGCACCATGAACAGTTATGTTATAACACAAAGGCACCATGGACAGATGTTATAATACAAAGGCACCATGAACTGTTATAACACAGAGGCACCATGGACATTTATGCTATAACACAAAGGCACCATGGACAGTTATTATAACACAAAGGCACCATGGACAGTTGTTACAACACAAAGGCACCATGAACAGATGTTATAACACAAAGCCACCATGAACTGTTATAACACAGAGGCACCATGGACAGTTATAAAACAATGGCAACATGGACAGTTATGTGATAACACAAAGGCAACATGGACAGTTATGTGGTAACACAAAGGCAACATGGGGTGTCATGTGATAAAAGCAACATGGAAAGTTAAGAGAAAGCAAAACAAAACAAACAAACAAACAAAAGAATAGATAGTTATGTCAACACCAAAGGCAACATGGGCGCTTATGTGATAACATAGAGGCAACATGGACAATTATGAGAGAATACAAAGGCATAATGTTCAATTACGTGATAAAGGCAACATATACGCTTATAACATAGTTATCTGAATAAAAAAGGCAACATGGAAAATTATGTGATAACGCAAAGACAACACGGGCAGTTATGTGATAACACAAACAAAATAGACATGAGATAGCACAAAAGCAAACTGGACACTTACATAACATAAAGGCATGATGGACAATAATTAAAGAAATGCAACAAGGATAGTTATGTGATTAAACAAAGGCAAGATGGACAGTTATGTGATAACACAAAGGCAACCTGGACAGTACTATGACAAAAAGACTTGGACAGTAATGTGACAATACAGAGGCAATATAGGAGCTATGTGATTACAAGGACAACATGGACAGTTATGTGAACACACAAAGGCAACATGGACAGTAATGCGATGACACCGAGGCATCATGGAGTTATCTGATAACAAAAAAGCAACATGTATAGTTATGTAAATACACACTGGCAACATCGAGTTATTTGATAAAACAACGGCAGCTTGGAATTATGTGATTACAGAAAAGCAACATAGAGTTATGTGATAACAAAATGGACTTATATGATAACATGAAGACATGGACAGCTATGTGATAACACAAAAGGCAACACAGTTATGTGAGAACACAAAAGGCAACATAGACAATTATGTGATAATGTAACATGGGCAGTTATGTGATAAAAGCAACATGGACAGTAATATACCAACACAATGGCAACATGAACAGTTATGTGATAACACAAAGGCAACATGAAAAATTATGACAACGAAAGCAATAAGGTTATGCGATAACACAAAGGCAACAAGGACAATTATATGATAACACAAAAGCAACATGGACAGTTATAATAACAATAGCAACGCGAAAAGTCATGTGATAACACAGACAACATATTCATGGGGTAACACAGACATGGACAGTTATGTGATAACACAAAGACATGGACAGTTATGTGATAATACAAAAGACAACATGGACAATTATGTGATAACCCAAAAGAGAGCACATACTTTTATGTGATAACACAAAGGTTACATGGACAGATGTGATAAAGGTAACATGGACTTTTAAGTGATAACAAAAGTAACATGGACAGTTATGTGATAAAGGCAATATTGGATTAATATGTGATAACAGACAACATGGAGTTATGCGATAACACAAAGACAACATGGAGTTATGTGATAATACATAGGCTACACGGATAGTTATGCAATAACACAAATGCAACTTGGGCAGTTAGATGATAAAGGCACTAAGGGCACAGGTGATAATTCAGACATGGACAGCTATGTAATAACACAAAGGCAACACGTACAATTATGTGATAAGGCAACATGGATAGTTATGTGATAACACAAAAGGGAACATAACAATTATGTGATAACACAAAGGTAACAGATAACTGTGATAAAGGCAACATAGGCAGGTATGTGATAAAGGGAACATAGACAATTATGTGATAAAGGCAACACAGACACTTAAATGATAACACAAAACGGAACGTGGACAATAAAATGATGAAGGCAACTCGAACAGTTATGTGATAACACAAAGGCAACATGAAGTTATGTGTTAAGGCCAACATGGATAGTTATGAGATAAAGTCAACTCGGACAATTATGATGACAAGGGCAACATGACCAATTATGTGATAACTCAAATGCAGAATCGAGTTATGTGATAACAAAGGCATATGAGCAGTTACGGTAACGAAGGCACATGAACGATTATGTGATAACAGAAAAGTAATATGGACAGTTATGTGATATCAAAGACACCATGGGCAGTAATGTGATAACACAAAGGCAGTAAGGATAGGTATGTGATAATGGCATGGAAGAGTTAGGTGATAAATGCAATATGCAGTTATGTGATAAAGGCAATATAGAAAAATGTGAAGGCAACATGGACAGTTATATAATAACACAAACGCATCATAGACAATTACGTGATAACACAAAGGCAAAATGGACAGTTATGTGATAACAAGAAGGCAACACGGACAATTATCTGAAAGCATAAAGGTAACTTGGACAGTTATGTGACAACATAAAGGCAACAGACAGATATGTGATAACATAAAGGCAACATGGACGGCTATGTGATAACAGGCAGCATGGACAGTTATGGGATACCACAAAGGCAACATGAATAGTTACGTGATAGCAGGAAACATGGACAGTTATGTGATAACACAGGCAACATGGAGTTGTGATAACAGGCAACATGGACACTTATGTGATAACACTGGCAACATGGACAGTTACGTGATAACATAGGCAACATGGACAGTTATAACACACAGGCAATATGGAGTTATGTGATAACACACAGGCAGTATGGAGTCATGTGATAACAAAGGTAGCATGGAGTCATGTGATAACACAAGGGAACATGGAAAGTTATGTGGTAGCATACAGGCAACATGGACAGTCATGTGCTAACACACAGCCAACATCGACAGTCATGTGATAATACACAGCCAACATGGACAGTCATGTGATAACACAGGCAACATTTCATGCGATAACAAACATAGAACATGGACAGTTATGTGATAACACAGACATGGGCAGTTATGAGATAATACAAAGGCAACATGGACAGGTATGTGATAACACAGGCAACATGGCCAGTAATGTGATAACACAGGCAACATAGAGTCATGTGATAACACACAATCAACATGAAGTCATGTGATAACATCACACAGGAAACATGGACAGTTATTTGATAACACAGACATGGGGTTATGTGATAATATACAGGCAACATGCGCAGGTATGTGATAACACAGGCAACATGGACAGTTATGTGATAACAGACAACATGGAGTCATGTGATAACACAAGCAACACGGACAGTCATGTGATACCACACAGGCAGCATGGACAGTTATGTGATAACACAGGCAATACGGACAGTTGTGATAACAAAGACAACATGGAGTCATGTGATAACACACAGGAACACGGAGTCATGTGATACCACACATGCAACATGGACAGTTATGTGATAACACAGGCAATACGGACAGTTGTGGTAACAGAAAACATGGAGTCATGTGATAACACACAGGCAACGCGGACAGTCATGTGATACCACACAAGCAACATGGACAGTTATGTGATAATACACAAGCAATACGGACAGTTATGTGATAACACAAAGGCAACATGGACAGTTGTGATAACACACAGGCAACATGGACAGTTATGTGATAACACAGGCAACATGAAAATTATGTGATACACAGGCAACATGGACAGTCATGTGATAACACACAGGCAACATGGACAGTTATGTGAAAAAACACAGGCAATATGGTCAGTCATGTGATAACAAAGGCAACACGGGCAGTCATGTGATAACAAAAGGGAACATGGAGTTATGTGACAACACACAGGCAACATGGAGTCATGTGATAACAGCCAAAATGGAGTCATGTGATAATACACAGTCATGGACAATCATGTGATAACACACATGGACGGTTATGTGATAGTACACAGCCAACATGGAGTCATGTGATAATACATGGACAGTTATGTGATAACACAGGCAACATGGAGTCATGTGATAACATCACACATGGAACATGGACAGTTATGTGATAACACAGGCAACGTGGGCAGTTATGTGATAACACAGGCAACATGGACAGTTATGTGATAACTCAGGCAACATGGACAGTTATGTGATAACACACAGGCAACATGGACAGTTATGTGATAACTCAGGCAACATGGACAGTCTCAAACACTAAATGACTGTGGAGCAGTCAATGACTCGCACTTAACAAGGACTTAATTCTCTTTTGCCATTTAAGGTCCCGACGCCAGACCGAGACTCGCGTATCTAATGACCTGCAGAGTCGACTTTGAACTCATAACTCTAATTCATCTAAAGTGTTTGCATGAGAGACGAGACGCTACGACTTAACTGATAAGAAGAAGGAAAAAAAAGGTAAGAGAATTATCAAGCCAAGACCATAAATTTTCCCGGTACTGTACGAGAGTACGACACCTAGATTTCTCCACAGTACAAAGTTATTAAACGAATAACGTCTTGGACGGAGAATCTTCACAAGTATATAATCTGTTCATCGCTAAAGCATAATTTGGTCGACACCCGCATCTCAGTAAGTACAACCGTGGCAATGAATATTCACAAATGGACCACAACGGCCACACGAGACGACAATCCCGCCGCTAATTGCTTCCACCGCCAAAAGCAGTTTTGTCGTAAATCTTAAGAGCGAAGATTCTTGAGAGCATATGCGATGACCACCTCAAATTGTGGGAGGTAATGGGCAGCAACAGAGCGTGCACACCGCAAGCACCACCAATACTCCCCCACCTCATACCTCATCATTAAGCCTTCACTCTACAGACGCAAGTAATTACACATGCCCTCATCTTACGACATACTTCGCTACGACACACAACACATTCAAGTCTTTCGTCCACATTCCGTGTTTTTTTTTTTTCTTTCGGACGAGAGTTCAAGCTGCCATCCAAACAGCAAAAACAGAGGCAGTGAATAAGGTATCATAAACATCTCGGCCACATTGAAAAAAAGAAAAGAAAGTCAATTAATCTACATAATTCAATCGTGATGAATGGAACTGAACTGTCATGCCGAACACACAATTAATGGATTAATTCTAGTTACATTAATAACCATCCTTCGATTACATTTATAATCCTATACCACGACAATGTAATGAAGATCAGGAAAAAACATGAACAAAATACTCAGCGGAATATTACGAATATTACCAAGTATCAATTTTCTAAAACAAAATACTCAGCGGAATATCACGAATATTACCAAGTATCAATTTCTAACACGGCTGATGTGGCAAGTCTGATGAAAAGTGGACACACTTCACTTCACCTGGGTATCGTCAGCAACTGAAATTTCATGACAGTCACGCAAGGAAGATATATACGCAAGATACGCAGAAAAATATAGTCAATATAGCGTCTCGGTAATTATCAATTATAATTACCCAAATACCAATTTCTATAAGTGTGTTACCCAGCAGCACCTTTCCATAATGGTTCCTGCAGCCGACAGCTACCCCTACTTTTACTATCCAGACTTCCTTCGGAGTGTGAAGTTCTTTGACAAGACGGTACTCACAGTGAGAGAGAGCTTCGCCAAAGGGTGACTTTTCACTCACTGCGTAACCTCTTGCAGGCGGAGCCCGGTAACACCTAGCGTCTCAATACTAAGGATATTCAATCAAGCACACGATGTGTACACGTCTGCTTTCATTCTTTACTTTCACTCCTCGTGGTCTTAAAAATAAAACACTAAATCACTGAACGTCTCAACTTAAAAGCAGAGGACTATAAATTACTGGTACCATTACTTACACAGCATAATAGCAAGACTTACAGCTGAACAAGAATTAGCTGGCACCATAATTCAAGAAACCATCCACAACTGGGACTAGGAACCCTAGGTTAGAGACCACTCAACGGAGAGGGGAATTTCCTAGCCACCCTACGAACTGGAGCAGCAGTGAGTCTATTCAGGGCAACGCATACCTGAGACTGGACCACCGCACTGAGAGAGCCCACCACCACCACACATACTTGAAGCTGGAGCCATGCAGCAGTAAGCCCACCCGGCAATACTTCAAACACTGCAGTTCCCTCGGATCAAACCCACTCACTCCTGGTCCTTCCACGAACCAGGAAAAAAACAAAAACAGAAACATCCACCATACCGCCAGCGTAAAACTAAATCTAGTTTATCAAACTGACTTTGTGAGCTTCAGAACACAAAGATGTCGTTTCTTTATCCTTTAAAATACATCTAAAAACCGAAAAACATTTATATAAAGTACACACTTTGCCTTACTTTAAAAAAATTCATCAGGAAGTTTAATATTATTGCCTAAGATTTCTTCAATACTTTTCTTCCTTCCAATGTTATAAAATAAAATTCATATTTGCCTTGAGACTCCTTTACTTGTGGTACTTCGTTAGTACAAGTTCCGCGGTAATTTTACAATTACATGTGTCACTTGATGGTGCAGGTCCTCTCTCCATTCAGTGACCATATATGTCAACACTGCATAACCAATCCTGGTTCAACAAAGAATAGGCTCAAAATGGTGATATCTGCTGAAGGAGCAACGCCAGACATCTCAATACCATTCTTAGACCTCTTCTGTAATCTGTCATTCCTTTAGAAACCCGAGTCCCATCCAGCTTGCCACTTACATCTAACACAACTATTTGCTCTGCTCATAAAATCATTGAGATAACTCTCGTGTACAGACTCCTACATACAGCTGCTTGAGCCTCAACACATGTTATTTCATTGCCGCTGATGCCAACTTGTGCAGGACACCAGCAGAATTTTACACTCCTGTGCTCAGAGGGGATTCTTATAATCCACTCTAGGACTTGCTGAACTATGGGACGCACTAGAGCACAGAACACTCTGGGAATTGGAGTCGACTGTCATTTTCTTTTTATGGGAACTGCGCAATTAACCTTAAGAGTAACTTGAATACTACATAGTTCTGCAGGAAACATGGACGATCACCACTGCCGTTGTGTTACACGAAATCCATCAATAAATACGGCAAAGCCTACACCATCATATTTTGAGCCATGATTAAGATAAATTACTTTATTCTGCTTACGTGCACAATATCACGCTGAAGTAAATTACTTTTCTGTTACGGAAGCAATGCTGGTTTTGGATGTTATCATCCAGTCTCTGCAAACTTTGATCTCAAGAACCTTCCAGAGGTGGAATCATGCAAAACCCACTTCTTGAAGTGATTCTAAGTCTAAACAACTTTCATTAATGACATTTTTAGTCTTGCGTTAAAAGTTTTTATAGAAATTTTGATGATGCTCAACCATTTCACTCCTCTCAGGAGCAGAAGCACAATATATATGGTTAGATAGTGTACGTTAAGAACATAATATGTAAAGTTAGATAGTGTACGTTTAAGTCTAAATAGATACATTATGCCAAGTTCTCCGTGTCTTAAATTCATGAAGAGCTCGCCAGAATCTGCATACACACTTTCAAACTTTAGAGGATCAGAATACTCATGTGCATATTCTAATACCCAGAACCAACTTACTTCTCTTACGACATTAAGTTAGATTAGTACGATATGCTTAACATGACGCTATCTTCCTTAAGTAATTCAACAAACCGGAGATCATGATTCTATATAAAGAAAGTTGAGAAAAAAAAGGTTACGTCAGAGTTTAAAAACATGATTCATGTAAATTTCCTTATGTGGTTACGTTGTCAAACTGGAACTTCATCCAAGTTTTTGTTACTCTGTACAATAATGCGACATGGGCACACACTACTGTGTAACACATGTGTCATTATGATCATCTTAACCATTTTTTGAGTTCCCGGACATACAAGTTCCTCACTACTGTCCTCGACATGAACCACTAAATGTCTCGATCAAGGTTTACAAACCACACTCGCAAGAAAAACCCTTTCTAAGGTCGCGAGTCATTCGTCCTCCAGACGAGTGTACAGTTGGCTATCTGGAACAGAATTACGAGAGCAACAAAGTCAACCATCGCAGCCAGCGTCACCATGAAATTAAGAATGCTTCAATACCTACCACACTCTAAGCTGCAGTAACACTTGAGATTTCATAACATAAAACAGCACCTACTTCTCATGTTATTGTAAGGTATGAATGACACCAGTAGGGGTTTAAAAGGCAAGAGTATGAAGATATTACTCAAGGATCCTGAGGACCTTGAAGGAGTGTCTAGCCTCCCTACACTAAACGTAATACTGTGGTCTTTTATGTGAACCAGGAAGCTACTACAATTGAAGCAGCACCTCTTGCGTCTCCTCTACATGACGAAATGTCACACATCAGCTACACGAAGCGGCACCCTTCTTTAGCTAACATCCCGTCAAGATGTGAGTGCTGGGGTGTGTGTGTGTGTGTGAGAGAGAAAGGAGAGAGAAACCAGGCTGGAGGACAGCCTCACCCCTGACTCCCTCGCTAAACATCATGAACGCTACACACACACACACACACACACACACACACACACACACCGCAGTGGGATTCTGGCACTAGCCTGACCTGCACCATACAGCCAGTTCATTCAAAGTTTTTAAACAAATAAAAAAAAAAACATTTTATTCTTCTTCTGACAATCATCACTTACAGCATCTTAGGCTGCTGACGACTTGTTTGTTTATGACGAAACACAACTTGGTAAATAATAATATTCCCCCACGCCAGACGTCAGAATAAGCCAGCTCATGCAAGCAAGCAGAGAGTTCAGTCTCCGGCCGTCGAGGTTCTTGTCCAGGGTAAACTGAACACATTCTACAGCGTGCGTCGTGCCCCCTAGGGTTAAGCCATAGCCCTGCACCTCCCTACACTGACCCGACTCAACGCCTTCACTACAGACCACGTCTGGTCTTCATGTGGAGCCTCTTTTATAAACTATTACTGTGTTCGTCCACGTTTGTCCAGGCACCTCACACTCGAAGCAAGGGCTGTACATACAGAGGGGGGAGGGCTGGCGTTCGTGCTAAGACCTGGGGAAGGTGCAGGAGACTGGGTCAGACGGGAGTGTGTAGGAGGCAACGGCGGCAGCCTCCAGACGGGAGAGAGACGGCCAGGAGTCAAGTTACCCCTCCCCCCAAGCCGTCTCCACGACCTCCCCCATCATCCCCCAACCCCTTCCCTCCCGCCTGGGGGCCACGAGTTTCGCCTTACACAACTCGCCCGCCCGTCTGACACCCATGTCACACGTACTACGCTCCTCACACAGTCAGGCGTCGTCGGTTGGAAATATTCAATTAACCCCTCACAGTACGACGACTTAACCCCACTTTTACAAGTTAACCATCTGAGTATGACGACTTAAGCCTCTAAAGTACGACGATCAGACCCTCTCAGTAGGGCGACTTAACCCTTGAATTCAGTGACAGACACTTGAGTGCGATACCTCAAGGGTTAAGCCAGAGTACTCGAGGATTTAAAAGCAACACGAGCTTATGCGTGTGGTAAAGTCACCACAGCATCTGTGTCCAGTGGAGACGAGAGCAAACAGTGCATAAAGCTGCAGTCAACAACGCACAGTTCAATCCTATAAATACAGCAAAAACATGACAGAGACACACGCTTGAACTGAAGGAGTCGTGTACATCAAGCTAGGGTAAGCCAGACCCACGGTGCCTGAACTTTACCCACAGCATTTCCACGTGGACCTTGTACCTACCAGAGACAACGAGAGAACCGTACGTGTGTTCTTGTTCCTGTGTCAGTACACAGGAGCCTGAGGCATGCTGTGAAAACATCCATACGCGAGAAGCCGCTTGGAGGAGACACTGTCAACATAACCTTCCCTAATACTGAATCTAAAATTACTGATGTCATTCTGCAAGTGACTAAAAGGTTAACATACATCAATATACGTATATGAGATGGCCATGATTAGGGTATTCTGTTGGCCGTGCCATCACAGCTTCCCTAAATAAAATCTACGAAACACAAACATGCGTAAAGGGAAGATTCCTCATGTAAAGAAAAACTTGAACAAGAAACACGTAGTCCATGTGACCGGCAGTATGGGCCAAGATCAACAAGGCCGAGCCATCTCCGGTCACCAGACGCCAGCCATCCGTAACGAGGAAGAACCCGACTGGCTGGTGTGCCTGTGGGCGTGACCAACGCCCACACTGTCCCCCCCTGAACCTCTCGACTACCATGCTATCAACCCTCGAACACAGCACTACGACACGTGAGGACGACAGCACGATCCTTCAGCACGACCTTACGACCACAAATCCCAACAGTACGAGCTCTGAGCACGACGGTACGAGTCTTGAGCACGAAGAGACGAGTCCTGAGCAGGAAGGAACGAGTCCTCCTAACCTGGAGGGCACGACCTTCTGGTAATACAGCATGAACTTCGACCTAATCCTTAAGGGTCATAACAGTCACAATCTGAAGCAACCTCAACATTCCTCGTGTGTTGTTAACCAGGGTTGTGACATGACGATGACCAGGACAAGATACAGTGGGAACCATGAGTACTGGGGCAGTCCATGGTTTATAGCAGGGAGGAGAACCTCAGGTTCAGTGTACAGTCTAACTAGCAGGTCTAGTAATGCTTGAGTGACCACATGACCAGTTCTGAGTCAGTGAGGTCACTGCTAGTTATATGACGACGTGAAACTCTTCCTGTGGCTGAGGTGAATGGATGTCGCCAAGTTGTGGGAGGGGTAAAGGCGTATGTGATGAAGATATGGACACAGCACATGTGGATGATAAGGATGAGGTCAGGAAAAATGGCGTGTTACGTAGGAGATAAGAGCTATGGGGACCGTGTAAACTGTGATGCCAAGTTAAGCTGACAGCTGCAGGAAAACTGCGTAGTGCAGTCGTTAGACGACCACTTTGTCAAGCACATGCATATATGGGAGGACCTCCTGTATGTGGTGGGGATGTGGCAAGTGCATCTGTGAGGGGTCGTACGTACTCGACTGAAGAACTTCGACGTCTCCACCACAATAATGTCAAGCGCTGACAACAGTTCTCCCAACTACACAGCTCTCAGCAGCCTCAAGCACCGGACAACCGCCAACAAGATTACCCACAACCAAAACAAGATCGTACTCACGCACACTCACATCCCTACTGTCTCACTAGGCCCCAGACCCCTCCACGCTGGGCGAGCTTCTCGGTGCCTCACTGAACCATACACTAAGCTGGGAGAGAAAGCGTCAGCACCATCATCAAATCCTCCAGTTATATCGCCCCTAACAACCTTCGTAAACTCAGGACACTTGGCCTCCCTGCATATGAACAGCAGCAACCACCAAAATCACACATGGCTCTCCTACCTCGTCTTCCTCTACATAAGGAAGGACACCAGACAAGGTGAAGAATAGGTTATGCAAGATCATCTTACCTTCTTACGGAAGGTAACAAGAGATCAAATCACAGATCCTCCCTGTTCTCATCATTCATCACCTGGACCTCAGCCGACAATTCGGGGAAGGAGCTCCCAAGTGAGATCCCTGTCCGTAGGTTGCAGCTCGCCACAACCGTCCGAGTTAGTACAGACTGACACACGAACACTCAACCACTGTGAACATCAACTAGTAAGTCATCTGATCAACCTGTATCCTAATAAAGACTGTCCAACATCTATCCACCACTTCTATAGTCTCCCCAGTATTAACATCATGGGGAAAAATGGCTTGCATGAAAAGAAAAAGAAATCAATTTCAATGGTTGACTTTACCGGCCTTTAAAAGCCCTGGTCTGGTGCCTGTTGGTCCTGAGGCAGTTTGGGTACCCATTTTGAGTAGCCTTAAAACGGCATTGAAGGCCAACGTGGCTTTAAACCCTTCCACAGACTCTGAAGTACATACACTCAAAGTTTGAAGCTTCATGGCGCTGCGGGTTGGACGTGAAAGAGTAACACACACACACACACACACACACACACACACACACACACACTTGAAAACGGACTCCTGGCGCCAACATGTGGTAGCTTGAAACATGGCGCCCAGATTGTGCAGTACCTGCACCCAAGGTCTGGGGCCTCTATATGTGCTACGGTTCAGCCATGAAAGAGTAACAAGCGTACGCACAAACACTTCAAGGGGCCAACATACGGTAGCTAATGGGGCCATTGTAAACAGACTCTAAAGTACCGACATCAAAAATCAGGAGCCTCTATGAGCTACGCATGAAATAGTAACAAACAATCGCATTCACTAGCGCACAGACACTTCGAGGTCAACGTGGGTACCTTAAAACTTTGATCACATTCTGAAGTACCTACACCCAAAATTTGGGGTCTCTAGATGCTAAGGTTCGGCCATGAAAAAATAACAAATAAACGCACAAAATAGTCATGGCTAACGTCCATTACCTTAACACCTTTTCCAAGATGCTGTTGTACCTACACCCAAAATCTGGGGCCTTTAGGTGCTATGCCTCGGTCATGAAAGCGTACGCACAAGAGCACAGACACCTTGAAACGTGCTTCCTCTCACAGGAGTCCCTTCTCTCATTATAAGGCTCCTACAACGCTCGAGAAGTCGGGCTAGTCCACTGGTTGGGACCACAGGTCAAAAAGAGAAGTGAGATGTGTGCGTCTATATGCGGAGAGTACAGGGCAACTGAGTAGAAAGCGGTCGTTGTCTTCGTTGTGGAAGTTGCATCGCAAGCATGAGGGGTCTTGGGGTATGTTGAAACGGTGTTTGTAGTGTATATATATATGGGTGTTGTACGGAACGTAAACGGAAAAGTGTGACCCGTGTGTGTCTGGGTAGAGTGACTTTAGATGTGTATGTCGGGTGTGCTGCAGCTTAAGACTGGGTTGGGACGGCAGCTGTTCTGTGCTTGTCGTTCGACTTCAGTGTACGTGTTTTGCCGGTGTGCCGCTTGTTTGGGGTTGGGGAATCTGTGAGTAAATGTTACTGAAGTGTGAGGTAGGAGAAACTTTATTTTTTTCTACCTGTGGGGCTGGTGGTCACTTATATAGAATGGTCAGGGTGGGAGGTGTCAAGTGCTCTTACCGACATCTTTTCTTTATCGATCTTTAGCAATCAAGTTCTTTGTTTATGCACGTAACTCACATCGACAGGAGGATGAAAATCAACAACTTACGTAGCCCAACAAACAGGATGACTTCCAATGAACGCCCTTCAAGCACGCCATACATCCTGAATATAAACTATGCTGAAGTAGGCGGAATACCCCTGGCAGGCAAATTTAACGGAAAACAAGAATTTCAACGACCGTCATCAATACATAATTCGAGAGATGAAGACGGTATAAACCGCGCAATGTCCCAAAATTCCATCAAAATCTGACACGGCACATCAATGATCACCATCAGAGACTTGGACTACTGAAGTAAGGCACGAGCAAAGACCGGTGGAGCCTTGTCTTCACGTCTGGGCTGAGGGGCGACATAAAGGCAACACATCGGATCAAACTCCACCGTCCATCAGCAGGGATACTCTTGGTTACCTCAGGTTCCACACACACACACACGTGGGGAAGAATACACTCACACATCCACCTACACTACCGGACCCAAGCTGAGAGTGGACGGTGTGTGGTTGGGGGCACCATCGGTAGATACGAGTTTAAAACGACTGAAATGACATTATCTGCTTCATTCGTCATGACATCCTCCCCCAGGACCAATTACTATGCAAAAGTCCACGTGTTGTTACCCAGGGTCTTTCTAAACTCTTCCAGAGAAAGAGGCTGCGCTACTTTCAGCAGCAGGGTAATGCAAGGTTTCCTCTGGACTGAACACTTCGTCGGCAAGACGGTACACCCAATGATGACACAGCCTCGTCAAAGGTAAGACGGTATGCCCAATGATACAGCAGCCTCGCCAAAGGTAATCTTTCATTCGCCAGGTAGCCTCGTCCAGACGGGGGTCGCCAAGGCAGCACCGACCATGGTCGTTACGCACGAAAGTATGAACCGACGCGACAGCCCACGATACGTCTCCAGCTTTCCACACACACACACACACACACACACACACACACACACACACACACACACACACGCATCAGTTCTTGCCTTGATAACCCTCCTCCAAAGATTCATACTTGCATGACTGCCAATTAGAGACGCGAGGGAATTACATCAACCAGCGGATGTGACAGACGGGGAGCGTCATGATTACACCCCGTCATCATCCCAGGTCCGGGGGAAAGGGGGGAAAATAACAGCCACTTGGTAATGACAAGACACCACTTGCTGGGCTTAGAAAAACTCAACGACGTAAATTGAAAAAAAAAAAGAGAAAAAAATGACACACGAACAGTTACGACAATGCTGGCTAAAATAAATAAGGTCGGCCATAAAATTCATTATGTCTTTATCAAGTGTAATAACATAATTACACGTCTTAGTGACCCCCCCAGAACGTCATCTCAACCCCAGACTGGTATTGAGCGTGAAAAACAGTCCTTATGATGACGTTTTCAAAGAAATTTATGACCCTCCGAAAGCTAACAAAAATTGCTGGGGATTTTTTCTTAACACAAAAAAAATATTTTCCTTTCAAAATTGTCACATTTCATAATAAAACGCTACTATACTAAAAATAATACCGGAAAATATCCCACCGTGCTTTCTCTACCCAACATATGTCAGATGAATACGAAGCGAATAATGACGCCATCTATGTAACATGCAATCACATAATTACACATCTTAACGATCCCAATCCATAATGACGCCATCTATGTAACATGCAATCACATAATTACACATCTTAACGATCCCAATCCATAATGACGCCATCTATGTAACATGCAATCACATAATTACACATCTTAACGATCCCAATCCATAATGACGCCATCTATGTAACATGCAATCACATAATTACACATCTTAACGATCCCAATCCATAATGACGCCATCTATGTAACATGCAATCACATAATTACACATCTTAACGATCCCAATCCATAATGACGCCATCTATGTAACATGCAATCACATAATTACACATCTTAACGATCCCAATCCATAACCAGATACGTGTTCAACATGAAAAATTTTACTTACACTGACTAATGTTTTCCAGTAAATCTATTACACAGCGAACAATGCCAAAAATTGCATAGGATTTATTCTTTTTTAGACAAGAAAAAAAAACCTCTTTCAATCAAAATTATACGATAATACAATGAGACGCTTCTATACTTGAAATAATCAAGAAATTATCTCATTATGCTTCCAAGAGTCGACAAATGTCCAATAAAAAAGGCGAAAATTAACACAATCTTTTTTTTAAGGGTAACTATAGAATTACAGGCCTTAATGACCCCTAAACAATATTTCAAAACCAAATTCGTATTTAACATGAGAAGTTTTTCAAAGAAATGTATGAGATATACCGAATTTTTGGGGGGAGAATTTTAACCAAAAAAACTTTTTCTTTTAATACAGTGATATGATAAAACGCTTCTATACTTGACATAAACAAGGAAAATGTCTCATAATTTTGCCCTTAGTCGACATATACCAGTAAATACGAGGAGAATAATAACATATTTATTTCAAAGGTAATTATATCATTACAGGCCTTTATGACACAAACAATGTGTCAACCCCAGATTCGTATTTAGTATGAATAACAGTTTTTATGCTGAGGTCTTCAAGGAAACCTATTACCCTCCGAAAAATGAAACAAGAGATATCTTAAACCAACAGTTTTTCTCTCAAAACTGTAATATAATAAAACGCTTCTAGACTTAAAATCATCATGATAAAGAGCTCATAACGCTTCCCTAACTCGACACAGACCCTATACATCCGAGACGAATAATAACACAGTATTTCCAAAAGGTTTTTATCCATTTACAGGTCTTGAAGACCCTTAACCAATAATTTAAAGGTCTTAAAGACCCTTAACCAATAATCTAAAGGTCTTAAAGACCCTTAACCAATAATTTACAGATCTTAAAGACCCTTAACCAATAATTTACAGGTCTTAAAGACCCTTAACCAATAATTTACAGGTCTTAAAGACCCTTAACCAATAATTTACAGGTCTTAAAGACCCTTAACCAATAATTTACAGGTCTTAAAGACCCTTAACCAATAATTTACAGGTCTTAAAGACCCTTAACCAACATTTCAGCCACAGGTTCGCATGCAACACGAAGGATAGACCTTAATACTGAGTTACTTGTGCAAATCCATTACACTAAGAAAATAACCAAAAATTGCAGGTAATAGTTCAGCAGATTAACATAAAACATCAAAAATATCAAAAATAGCAGGGAAGAACTATTCCTTGCAACTGTAGGAGTAGAAGTGGTTCCAGCAATATCCTATGGTTGCGGGGCATGGGCTACAGACGCGGTTGTGAGGAGGAAGGGAGTAGTTCAGGGGGATTTCTTGTAGCCCAAACAACTTTTTTTTTTCTTAATACAATACTTCCTGATAAATGTAAAATATAAAATAATAATACTTCCAGATAAATGCCTAATAAATATAATCGAATAACGACACAATCTTCATAAAGTGTAATCACATAATAACAGGCCTTAATGACCCCCAAACATAATGTCAACTCTTGATTCGTGGTCAGCACAAAATCTGTCCCCGTACTGAGATCAAGCAAATTATCACACTATGAAAAATATAAAAAATTGCAGGGGATTTTTCTGACCAAAACAAAAAATTCTCTTAAAACTGTACTATAATATAATGAAACATTATACCTGAAATAATCAGGGGAAATATCTCAAAATCCTTCCCGAACTTTAAACATACCCAGTAAATACGAGAATAATAATAACGCAATCTCTTTAAAATCATTATTTAATAACAGACCTTAATGACCTCTAAATATATATATATATATATATATATATATATATATATATATATATATATATATATATATATATATATATATATATTATATATATGTCATCCTCAGATTCATATTCAGCATAAAAAAAATATTTCTTATAAAAAGATTCTCAAGCAAATCTACACTACGAAAAATACCAAAGATTCAGGGATTTTTTTGTTTTTGATCAAAATGCTTTTTCTTGAAACCTTTCTATACTTCAAATATTCAATCATGAGTTTTCAAGCATATCCATTACTATACGAAAAATGCCAATAATTGCAGGTGATAAACAGTTCTGGGGAATTCCTATTACACCGAAAAACTTTTTCTTTTAAAACTCTAATGTAACATAATGAAAAGTTTCTCTACTTGAAATGATCAGGGGAAAATATCTCAAAATGCTTCCCTTAAGTCGATAAATACCCAATAAACACGAGGCGAATAATACACAATCTTTTTAAAAGGTATTCATTTAATTATAGGCCTTAATAACTCCTAAACATTACTTCAATCCTAGTTTTGTGTCCAGGTAGAAAATCAGTCGTTATACCGAGGTTTCCAAAAACATATATATTACCCTCGAAAAAACATCAAAATTTGCAGATAATCGTTCAGGGGATTTTTTTTCCACCACCAAAAAATAACCTTTTCTTTTAAAATTGTAAAATAAATAAAAAACTTCTATACCTGAAATAATCATGGAAAACATCTCATAATGCTTCGACCTGCCACGCTCATGATTACACAGATTAAGCTTCATAATGCTCTGTGGTTTATACCTGAGGTGGTGTGGTGTGTCGAGTGGGCCGTGAGGAGTGAGGGCGGTCGGGCAGGAGCCAAAGCCCAGCTACCGCAGACATTCAACACAGTAGCCTTCGAGCTGGCTAGGCATGACATCAACACTGCCTAACGCATTCAGTGCACGTTACTTCCATCCACTGATCATTAACCTATGTGACAACGTTAGCAACGCCTTGTGACAGCATTCCGTGATCCAATGACCCAAGTTGATCGTCTGTCTGTGCGTCCGTGTGTCAAGCCACTACCTTTCTAACCAGATCTCGTGACAGCCTATCCCGGAGGCAAAAACCAAAGTAATACCTACAGAAGTGGGGGAAAAGTGAACCAACATTGTGGGGTCAAGTTCTGAAGTAAGCCTGGGAAAGGTGATAAGTTGAGCTGGTTTCGACTCAACTCTGTCACGTCAGGATATAGAGCTAGAACCACCCAAGATGTGAGTGCAGTACTCCTCCGTGCAAGGACGGATCAATCTTTGATATAAACGGAGCAACTAGTTCAGAAGAAAAGAAATTACTGCTAAACAGGACTGCCAGTTTTTTAGAGGCAGTCTTAGCTATTCCCATAATGTGGGGTTTCCAAGGCGGAAGGGATGTTACAGTACTACTAAGTATGTTCACAGTCAAGAGGTGGAACTACAGAACCGTCAAAGGAAAGTGGAAAATTGTGAGGATTTTTCGAGAGAGAGAGATGGGCAGAAACTGAGTCCTAGAGGCATTAAATCTCACATGATTTCCTCTACCCCGATGAGATATTCTGCCCAAATCTGAGTTTACTGACGAAGTTGTGTCAAGAAGAGATGCAGATCGAGTGAGAGAGGGAGGAGCTGAATTGAAGGATGTGGAGAAATGCAGCGTTTAGTCGTCAGCGTATGAGTCCTTTGGTTATTTGTGGAAGAAGGGAAATCGTTGATCAAAAGTATCATAAGTGTAAGAGACAAGACAGAACCTATATTGATGGAGAAAGGGGAGAGGATAATCCAGAAACAAACACGGAGACAGATCTGCCTGAAAGCAAGATAGATGTGAAGGAGCAAATTGAGGGAGGGAAGCCAAAAGAGGGGAGCTTAGAGATGAGAACCCGATGACACAACCTGTCAACAGCTTTGCATATGTCAAGGGCAACAACATAGGATTCCCCACAATCTTTCAGGGATGATGATGATTAGCAAGATAGGAAAGAATATCACCCGTGGATCTCGCCCTACGGAAACCATACCGGTGATCAGAGAGAAGACTGTGATATTCAAGAAGTCTGAGGATATTGGAGCTGAGGAGGGATTCAAAGATTTGGGAGATGGTAGATGGAAGGGGTCAGAACGGTCACCCTTCTTGTGCAGCTGCAAAAACCGTCTTGCGACGGTCAACCAGTCAAGTTTGACCCCCTGTTGACTGACCAGAAAAACCAGTCTGGATTTGTGCTTGAAAATCTGGACGACCACCGACAATACTGGCGGACGTTGTGCAGGACCTGCCATGCCCGGTCATTACGATGAGCACCTCGTCTGCTGATTGTACTGAACACAATCTCTACATCTGACTCACAAAAGAACTCCAAAAAGAATTGTCTGAACGTTCCGTAAAGAGAATGGATCGCTGTGAACGGTATACAGCACGGACTCGCGAGGAAGCTGATAGAGTGCCTCAAGATGGAACAATCCATCTTTCAGAATGATGAAACATAAACTTTTCCTTAAAATTTCATCACTTGAGTACACGTTCCTAGTACCATGAGTCTGAATTATAATCGAAGTCCGTTATGTCTCAACTATAACAAGCTCCTCGAGGGAAATTTCTGATTAGCAACGAAACCAAATCAGATCATTTCGTGAAGTCATGAGCACTGTCAAAAAACTTTAACTCACACCTATCATCGCCAGGTTCACATGGAATATTAAGAACGATTCTGTTAAAACTACATTATGATGGCCTATGAAGTGTAGTGCAATCCTTATTATGTAATGCACAAATGCAGAGGCACCATTACTGACGGCGGCCTTCAACTGACTTTAAGCGAGTCTCTCGATGGCTCGTACAGACCAGCGTGCCCCTGGAAGGTACTCCACGACTATGGACTACTTCAAAGATGTGTCAGACTGATTGCGGTAATGCACGACGGCAGCAAACGTCAGGTCAACCTTGACAGACTGCTTTCCTCATGTGTGTGTGTGTGTGTGTGTGTGTGTGTGTGTGTGTGTGTGTGTGTGTGTGTGTGTGTGTGTGTGTGTGCGTGTGGAAGCAGCCTCTTACAAGGCAATGTCCTGCCCCGGGCTGGGTCTGGGGTGTGCCATCACTGAGTCTGTGACGAAGGCGACGGGAATCAGGAGGGCGGGCGGTATAACCTGGCCAATCTAGAACATGGAGACGACAGTAAAACACCAAAGGGCTTGAAAGGAAGGACTAAGGAACAAAAGGAACAAACTAAAGAGAAAAAAGTTGCCTTTTTTTTCTTAACGTTCGCGGCTCCGGTTACGGACAAGAGTCCACATCAAGGCCGGACCTTAATTGAAATACAGAGAGGTTAATGAAAGGGAAAACGAAGAGACAAGGAAAATTATTTGTTTATTTATGAGGAAGCTTAAAAAAGAAGAAAAAAAAAAACCGTCTTCTAAAATGTGCCAGGTCATAGTTACTGAGAGAGACGTAAGATGATATAGAGTTCCAACAAAGCTTAGAGGAGTACACTAAAGAAACAGTCATCAAACCTGCCCCTGCCCGAGTTGCCAACGGCCACACCGTAATCATCTGGCGCAGCAAGACCAAGGTCACGGGAATGTAGAAGGCAAAATTAGCGGCTCTCTCGCACGGTGGGGACGTAAAGACGTGGATACGTTATGAACCTTGCAGGTCATCATCTCAGACAAGATCCCCAGAGGTCGACTAACAGAAACGGTCAGACAAACAAATCAAACAACGAAAGTACTCACTGTTCTCATTTTCTCTTTCCAGTGGTGACTGTGTCTGCCGATGGCGTCTTAGCAGTCTCTTCCCTGTATATCAACTGACTGTTCTACGTCTTTTATTTCATTCGTGTATCTCCCCTGACGATGTGATCATTACATTTTCCTCGTGGTTATCAGCAAATACTAGATCACGCGTACCAATGTGACCTCTTGCAAGGAACAGAGATATCTGGAACGATGTGGTATACCGGGGTCGACGTGCTGTCAATGGAGTGAATCAGGGCATGTGAAGCGTCTGGGGTAAACCATGGAAAGTTCTGTGGGGCCTGGATGTGGAAAGGGAGCTGTGGTTTCGGGCATTATTGCATGACAGCTAGAGACTGAGTGTGAGCGAATGGGGCCTTTGTTGTCTTTTCCTAGCGCTACCTCGCACACATGAGGGGGGAGGGGGTTGTTATTCCATGTGTGGCGAGGTGGCGATGGGAATGAATAAAGGCAGACAGTGTGAATTGTGTGCATGTGTATATATGTATGTGTCTGTGTGTGTATATATATGTGTACACTGAGATGTATGGGTATGCATATTTGCGTGTGTGGACGAGTATGTATATACATGTGTATGTGGGTGGGTTGAGCCATTTCTTTCGTCTGTATCCTTGCGCTACCTCGCAAACGCGGGAGACAGCGACAAAGCAAAATAAATAAATAAATATATATATATATATATATATATATATATATATATATATATATATATATATATATATATATATATATTGCTTTGTCGCTGTCTCCCGCGTTTGCGAGGTAGCGCAAGGAAACATATATAAGGAAATATATAATATATATTTCTTTTCTTTCATACTATTCGCCATTTCCCGCATTAGCGAGGTAGCGTTAAGAACAGAGGACTGGGCCTTAGAGGGAATATCCTTACCTGACCCCCTTCTCTTTTCCTTCTTTTGGAAAATTAAAAAAAAAAACGAGAGGGGAGGATTTCCAGCCACCCGCTCCCTCCCCTTTTAGTCGCCTTCTACGACACGCAGGGAATACGTGGGAAGTATTCTTTCTCCCCTATCCCCAGGGATAATAATATATATATATATATATATATATATATATATATATATATATATATATATATATATATATATATATATATATATTTCTGATAAAATTCACTTCTCCAAAACAAAACATTTATAATGTTTTCATAAAACAGAGTTTTTTCTTTACTTACAATTTTATTCCAATTTCTTGGTAAAGTATCAGCGTGAAATTTAAAAATCCTCTTATTGTGGTATTCAGGGAAGACTATTAAATTACAAACTCCTTTAGAAAAGTTTTACACATAGTTTATCCTAAAATGACACTACATAAACGGTCTGAGCATCATTTACGTACCTGATTTTCCACATAAAAATCTCCGTTTGTCTGTAATTTATTTCTGTATGACCGGTTCTCCACAATTCCTTCACACATCGAGGAGGAAATTCTGAAGAAGTTTGTTTTGGTGGAATATCTAACACATGAAACAATGTTTGGTCTCTCCCGGAGAGTAAATTTACACGGTGGGGCTCAGTTCAGCCCTGGTGGGAAGTGGAACTGAGAATGCTCCTCTCCAAAGCAATATAGTGAGTAAAATACCACTTTGTTTTCATCAAAAGCCAGTAAATACATTATCTAAGGACCATCTTCAAAATTTTCAGGTCATTATAGTTCAATATGTGGAACTCGCGTCACGATCACCTTCAAGGTTTTGTATAAGTACAGAGCGATCCCACAGCCCCAAATGCAGCAACTGGTAAATTGGCAGTTAATCTGGCGGGCCCTTTGATTGAGCAAATCTATTTTTTACTGGATATAGTTTATGGCTGGGTTTTTTTTTCCTCTTTGTGACCAATTACTGTTGTTGCCTCAGTCTAATAACTTAAAGAAAAATCATTTGGAAATATGACTAATCAGTTCGTAAAAGAAGATAACAACTCCGCATTTTCTCCTGTGCACAAAAATTCTATTTGCAGTCTCGTTTTCTTTTCATGGAAAACTTTCCACCCTTCCTTTGTAATCAATCTCTAGAATCATTTATTAAATACGCGATAAAATTTACAGACCTTCCATAACCGTGGTGGAATTTTCAGGTTCAATATATTCTATCGAATTCTAAACATCTTCACAACAGCGACCAAGCGGAGAAGCGACGCTGGGACTCGCGTAACGATCGACTGCCGACGTCAACACGACGTTGTCCAGCGGCTGTAATTCCTCTCCTAATTAGGTAGTTAGGATGGGATATAAAGAAAATGTAAGGGGGAGGGGGGTGTCTGGAGAGGACCGGTGCAGCAGTGAGGCAACAGATACCCGTGTGATATAATGATGCATGGTGTGGGTTTATTGACGTGGGTCAGCGAGTTGATGGATATTACTTTTTTATGTATACCTCAAGCAGAGTGTGTGTGTGTGTGTGTGTGTGTGTGTGTGTGTGTGTGTGTGTGTGTGTGTGTACTTACCTATTTCTACAGTACGGGGAGGGAGTTTTACACTAGTAGGGCTCGCCATGTCATGAACATTCTCAACTATCTTCTAACTTCTCAAAATCATGTATGCTGTCTGCATTAACCATGTCCTCAGTCATTCTGTTCCACTCATCCACCACTCTCATACTTTAAAGGCACTTCCTTACCACTTATTATACTTTAAAGGCACTTCCTTACAACTTCTTATACTTTAGAGGCACTTCCTTACAACTTCTAATACTTTAAAGGCACTTCTTTACAACTTCTTATACTTTAAAGGCACTTCCTTACAACTTCTTGTACTTTAAAGGCACTTCCTTAAAACTTACTATACTTTAAAGGCACTTCCTTATAACTCTTTATAAAAATCAAAAGCTTAATTTCATGTTACGTCCTCTGGCTGCTTTATCCATAAATCTCTCAAAGAACTATTCACTATCCACGTTATCAATGTCTTAAATAAAACTTAAAAGGTTGTGAGCAGGTCACCCCTCACTCTTCTCTCTTCCAAGGTGAGCAAATTCAAAGCGTCTAGCCTCACCCCCGTTACTCAGCTATCTTCATTCTGGTACCATCTCCGTTGCTCTCCTCTGGACCTTCTCTTACAGCTCTTTGTGCTTAAAAGCGGTGACCAAACTTGCGAAAGAGAGCATAATTTTGGCCTTACGTAAGATATGAACAATCTCCTCAAAAATTTCCCCTGACCATATATTTGAAAGCTATTCCGATACTTGCCAGAAGACAATGTGTCTCCGTCCGTCAACATTCATCTAATGTGGGACTCTGGTGGCAGGTGGGGGATGACGGCCAATACAAAGTCCCTCTCTCTCTCTCTCTCTCTCTCACACACACACACACACACACACAATCGTGAAGGTTATGTCCTGCTAGATAATAATCATACTGAGGCCATCTTTCATTTTGTCACACTCATCATTTCTTTACATTCAAATTTTGCCCGTCAAGCAACAGACCAACTCTGGAGTCCATTTAGAAACTCGTGTGTAGTGTGTGTGTGTGTGTGTGTGTGTGTGTGTGTGTGTGTGTGTGTGTGTGTGTCTGTGTTGGAGATGGCCATGATTAGGGAATTCAATTGCCCGTAACGACATAATGATTGGAAATTCTTTTAGAGCTTTGAGACTCCGTGGGAACCAAGTGCACTCTTAAAAGTTTGTTTTGTTGTCATCATCTCGAACACCAACTTCCCTCGATCATGTGTCCACTATCGTCACCATCCTACGATCATGCCTCCACTATCGTCATAATCCTACGATCATGTATCCACTATCATCATCCTACGATCATGTATCCACTATCATCATCCTACGATCATGTATTCACTATCATCATCCTACGATCATGTATCCACTATCTTCATCCTCCTACGATCATGTATCCAGTATCTTCATCATCCTAAGATCATGCCTCCACTATCGTCATAATCCTACGATCATGTATCCACTATCATCATCCTACGATCATGTATCCACTATCATCATCCTACGATCATGTATCCACTATCTTCATCCTCCTACGATCATGTATCAAGTATCTTCATCATCCTAAGATCATGCCTCCACTATCGTCATAATCCTACGATCATGTATCCACTATCATCATCCTACGATCATGTATCCACTATCATCATCCTACGATCATGCATCCACTATCTTCATCCTCCTACGATCATGTATCCAGTATCTTCATCATCCTACGATCATGTATCTACTATCATCATCCTACGATCATGTATCCACTATCTTCATCATCCTACGATCATGTATCCACTATCTTCATCCTCCTACGATCATGTATCCACTATCTTCATCATCCTACGATCATGTATCTACTATCATCATCCTACGATCATGTATCCACTATCTTCATCCTCCGATCATGTATCCACTATCTTCATCATCCTACGATCATGTATCCACTATCATCATCCTACGATCATGTATCCACTATCATCATCCTACGATCATGTATCCACTATCTTCATCATCCTACGATCATGTATCCGCTATCATCATTCTACGATCATGTATCCACTATCTTCATCATCCTACGATCATGTATCCACTATCTTCATCATCCTACGATCATGTATCCACTATCATCATCCTCCTACGATCATGTATCCACTATCGTCATCATCCTACGATCATGTATCCACTATCTTCATCATCCTACGATCATGTATCTACTATCATCATCCTACGATCATGTATCCACTATCGTCATCATCCTACGATCATGTATCCACTATTGTCATCATCCTACGATCATGTATCCACTATCGTCATCATCCTACGATCATGTATCTACTATCATCATCCTACGATCATGTATCCACTATCGTCATCATCCTACGATCATTCCTCCACTATCGTCATCATCCTGCGATCATGTATCCACTATCTTCATCCTACGATCATGTATCTACTATCATCATCATCCTACGATCATGCCTCCACTATCGTCATCATCCTAGCCAACAGTACGGGGCTATCGCTCAGGTCGACGCAGGACACAAGTACTAAGGTGAGGACCCTGAGTGTGAGGGGGAACGTTCTCTCAGTTGTGAGTACTACCTTCACACCACCCGAGGCCGTGCTCAGTCAAGCGCCTCCCGCCTCTCACTCACCATGACGTCCTCCGCCTCGACCCTTGCAAACAACGGTACGACCCTTGAGCATGACAGGTACGGCCTGGAAGGTACGGCAGTACGATCCTTTGACCTAACATTAAAGGGTGAAGTCAATGTCCATGTCATCATACCCACGAGTCGAGGCAACGAGCCTGAAGGGGTTTGGTTACGGTGACAATGTGGGATTGGCAGTGATGTACGTGGGGTGCCGGAGGGCGCGCGCGTGGCCAGGGGTGGGCAGGCAGTACCTGGGTGACAAGCCATGGTTCAGTGCTCATGTGGCTCGGTTGTAATATGAACAGAATATCGTAATATGAAAAAAAAAAAGGCCCTAATTAGATCTTCAATTTTTATTAAGGGTTAAGCTGAATAAGTACATAAATTACATACGATGCAGCCTTAGAAAGCAGGCCAGTTTTCCCCAGAGCAGCACGGATACCTTACATGTACTGTTGGGAGATAACGAAATCAGCGTGCAGGAGAAAAATAACTCTAAAAGCCAAGTCTTGGATCAACGTCACTCTAACCCAGGTGAGATCAACACAGACGCCGGTGAACATTCTCCTCAAGGTTCTCACAATATGAATAGCGAGAGAGGACGAAACGAAATCACTTACCTTAAAAGTCTTGCCAGCGCAAATCCTCGCCTCGTCACGCAAACACTAAAAGTGCCAGTAAATGTGTTTAAATATCTGTATAAACTACTCGTGTCTGTAACTCCTGAACACTATCCTACGCCAGATAATGCTGCATCAGACACCTACAATCACAATTAATTACAGAGGGATAACGACAAAAACATCCTAGCGGGAATATATAATCACAGACGAGAGAGAGAGAGAGAAAGAGAGAGAGAGAGAGAGAGAGAGAGAGGAAGAAAAAAGTGAATAACTGTAGGTACGAGTAGTGAGAGAGGAAGAGGTATATGTGATGATGAGTGGGGGGAAGTTAGAAAGTGAGAGCCGGCCAAGCAGAAAGGGTACTCTTCATGGCTGGCTGAGCCTCTCGACGAATCTAGTAAAAACTTCCCCCAACTTACTGCCGCCCACTGTCGCCTCCACTCTTCCGTGAACCATTCATATTAATTCACCACACACGCCTTCCCTCCCCTCCCCTTCCACTGTCTGCGCGGCGCGCTAGGCTCGGCCGAATGCACGTACCAAGCTGAGAAGCTAGTCACACCCAACACTTACACACGTTCAATATATACACAAACCATACTTACGGATGCATACACACTAAAAAATAGAAAAAAAGGAGAAAAAACATCCAAGTGCATGTGTACTCATGCGTTTATTTTCGTAGTAGCTTATTTGTACTGTGCAGGGGAAAATTTATTTTCTTAGCACTCGTGGGACCCCATCTCCTGAGCATTCTTTACTATCGTACAACTTTTTATGTATGCCATCTCTATGAACTATGTCTTCATTATTTCTATTCCATTCATCCACTACTCTCATACTATAACATTACTTCTTTAAATTTTTTTTCTTTGTTTAGACAAAGCTTTTTCCTTAATTACATGTTATGTTCTCTGGTTGCTCCAACCCTACATCCCTCACTGTCTACGTCATACACTTAAAAAAAAAAATAAGAGGTAGTGATCAGGTCACCCCTCACCATTCTCTCCTCCAGGGTGGGTAAACCTAAGGCCACTAGCCTTTCCTTGTAATTCGACTCGCTTATTTTTGCTACATTCTTTGTTGTCTTCCTCTGGACCTTCTCTACTGGCTCGTGTGCTTCTTTAGATGCGGTGACCAAACCTGGTTGGCATATTCAAATTTTGGTCTTGTGTTTGATGTGAACACCTTGCCGAATACCTCCTTATCCATGAACTCGATTCACCTTTAATACGTGCTAGCAGACAGAGTTGGTCTCCTTAACTGTTCTTCTAAGGTGGGGCTCCGACTCCCGTCTTTCTCACACATTGATTCCTGCAGCATATTTCCGGGTAGATGGTCATCACATTGCGGCTTCTCTCGCTTTATCCCAGCTTCATTCCATTTACTCGAACTGAGCTTCACCAGCCAAATATCAGAACAACTTGAGAGTCCAAAAGATTCTTCAGAAAGTCGAATGATGATGTAATCCTCATGTTCATCAATTCCCTCATGACCTTTGCAATAACTGCATCAATACTGCGGTAGGTATCTACACGTTCTGGCAAGTCATTCACATACATCAGGAAGAGTAATGACCCTAGCACAGAACCCTGCGGCACTCCGCTCCTGACCTAAGCCGATTTTCAGAAGGCTCCTCCAACATGCGTCCTGTGTTCCCTTCCGCTTCCATAATCTTTTATCATCCACGAAGTCTCGCCCTTATTCCTGCATGGTGATCAATCTTCTTAATCAGTCACCGTGCGGCAGTGTCAAATGCATTCCGGCAGTCTAGATACACACAATCCACCCAGCCTTCTCTCTCTTCCTATACTGAACTCACTCTTTCGTAGAAATCTAAGCTGTTCGTTACGCATGACCTTCTTCCATTTAAACATGTTGTTTATCACTTAAGAAGTTCTCTCCTCTGTTGAATGTCACTGACTTTTTTTCTGATTCATCTTATCAAGTATCTTTCAGGTACACTCATCAGGCATCAATGGTGGAATGTGCTATCATCGCCGTTTGATGTGGCACCAACACAATGGTGTGACCATGTAACATAACATCGCCGTGTGGACAGACGCTGTAACTTAACCTCTCATATAAATAACATAGACTATAAAACATCTTTCGCAATCCATCTCTCTCATATTTGTTTTCGTGTTAAATATTTGCACACCTTATCTTCACAAGAACTGCCTCGTAAACATGGAGAGAGGTCATCTTATGTTTTGGCATCTTAATCCCCATCTTAATTCAAGTGCTTACATTCGAGCGAGAAGGGGGGAGGAAAAAAAAAATGTTTATCACAGCATACACTGTGAGTATCTGATGTAAATCAATAGTTCAACCAGTATGATCAAACTGTGGGGCTTGGCCTGTCTGTCTTTCAATGAGGCATCCAGCGCAATTTTTCTTTCCCGTTTTCACACACGAAAAGTTGTACACACACATCTTGCTGGGTTTTTGGGAGCAGTGCTATATCTAAATACGCAGACACAACAATGGAGTAATCCTCAAGCGTGGTGATGACGCGTGACCCAACATCTCGGCTAACTGGGCATACTACGCCGAACGACCCGGCAGGAGAAGGAGGGCCGGGGTGGGGCGCGGGGGAAGTTATGTTAACTAGGCAGTGCCTCAGGAGCTGGCAGCGCCACTCCTATATAATAATCAACACCAACGGTCCCGGCAATCATTACAAGCGCATGAGTTCTTCAGTCTCGCCACGTTCATGCATATGTCTAATCTATCTGTTTGTGAGTCGTGTTTGCTTTTCATTTTCGATCAAACACCATGACGTCTATCAATAGTGTGTGTGTGTGTGTGTGTGTGTGTGTGTGTGTGTGTGTGTGTGTGTGTGCGTGTTTCGGGTAGAGAGTTTTACACTTGAGTTGCCCCGTCTCTTAACCTTGTTTACATACCGTGTCTTTACTCCAATGTGTACATACACACACTTTCCCCCTCCCCTCAGCATGAGCCAGGTGTGTGTGTGTGTGTGTGTGTGTGTGTGTGTGTGTAGTGGGGTTTCCACATGTACCAATCCAATATAATGTATATTAAGAAGTATCAAATTGGCTAAATACCACTCCCAACCTAGACTAACAGATCAAGAAGGATTTTACCTAACCTAAAACAAGAGAGTAATAAGACAAATACTGATCGCATCTCCATACCACTTGTGTATGCCAAGCAACATGCTAAACCCTCTGTACATAAGAGTGTGCCTACCAACACTAATATGTAAATTTCTTAGCCAATAATAATATCCACGTAGACCATGCACATCTCTCAAATGACGACTAGATACACACGCACATAATGTTTTACATTCTTGAATTCTTTTACTAGATACACGACGATTAATGTTTTGTATTCTTGTATTCTATCAAGGTGATCACAAAGTTCTTCCCATTTTCATCCCTCCTACTGAACGTAAAATTTTTACATATAAAAATATATGAAAAAAACTAAAATTATATTAGAGAATATGGGTCATCAATCGTCACTGACCCATTACACACACACAACAATGAATATGAAATGTAAAAACCCTCAATTTTTTTAATGAACTAGTAAGAGAAATATTGTGTGAACATTATAGAGTTCTACCTTTTTAAAGAAATAAAATATCCCATTCAAACTCCCTTTGAATAATATATGCTGGTTATTTAAAGTGATCCCTAAAATATGAGTTTTCCATAAGGAAACAAGACAATCTCCAGAAGTGGAAATATTTTAACCAAGTGGCGTACCTAGTGATGGCCTCCAACAGCACGCGTAAAATAATACCACACACGCCACAGTTAAGCCTCATCTTCAGTCATTCTTGTATAACATTTTACTCTGCTGCACTGTAATTTCTACGCGGGTCTCTGCGCTCGTTACATATATTTGTGTTGTTGTATGATAGTGTTCCACTGCACGATCACTTCTTTTATATATATATATATATATATATATATATATATATATATATATATATATATATATATATATATATATATATATATATATACCTCACATTCTTGTTGCTGGATTTTTGTTTAAGTGCCTCAAAGCACCACCACTTGGTCCTGGCTGCTCCTGCTTATTTCTCCTTCAAACATTCTCCTGTTTCTTCAATACCATTTACTTTTCAGTTTCATTTCAATCATTATACAGGTTCTCTATCATATGCGAATATGAGTAAGTGTGTCAGTACTCAACACTTATCTCAAGAGCTTCTCCAAGCCTTTCTAACGTTTGCTATATTGCGTGGCGACTCAATAAATGAATCAATCAGCTTCGAAGAAGCGGATGGGACTTTGAATCAAGGAATCAAGTTCACAGTGTACAGTGTACCTGACTACTCTGGTGACTCCAGTAAAACAAAATGGCAAAAAAAGATGAGAACTTGATAGGATCATTCTTTTATCTATTTATTTATTATAGTTGAGACGACACAAACATATAAATGCTGCGATCAAGGCCATTTTATTTACGCTACATAATCATATATATATATATATATATATATATATATATATATATATATATATATATATATATATATATATATATATATTTCTATGAGTCCACAGGGAAAATGGAATATCTTGATCACGCGCAAAATTGTGATCCTTTCCAACATTATATATATATATATATATATATATATATATATATATATATATATATGCTAACATAATCTCTGTTTCCCGCGTCAGCAAGGTAGCGCAATGAAACAGACGAAAATGGCCCAACCTCTTATATACACATATATATATATATACATAAACGCCCATACACGCACATATACATACATATACATTTCAACGTATACATACATATACATACACAGATATATACATATAAACACATATACATACTCATACTTGCTGCCTTCAGTCATTCCCGTCGCCACCCCGCCACACAGGAAACAGCATTCCCCCCCCCCCCCCCCTCTCTCTCTCTCTCTCTCTCTCTCTCTCTCTCTCTCTCTCTCTCTCTCTCTCTCTCTCTCTCTCAGCGAGGTAGCGCCAGGAAAAGCCAAAAAGGCCACATTCGTTCACACTCAGTCTCTAGCTGTCATGTGTAATGGACCGAAACCACAGCTCCCTTTCCACATCCAGGCCCCACAGACCTTTCCATGGTTCAGCCCAAACGCTTCACATGCCCTGGTTCAATCTACTGACAGCACGTCGACCCCAGTATACCACATCGTTCCAATTCACTCTATTCCTTGCACTCTTTTCACCCTCCTATATGTTCAGGCCCCGATCACTTAACATCTTTTTCACACCATTCTTCCACCTCTAATTTGGTCTCCCGCTTCTCCTTATTCCCTCCACCTTAGACACATATCCTTTTGTCAATATTTCCTCACTCATTCTCTCCATGTTTCCAAACCATTTCAACACACCCTCTTCTGCTCTCTCAACCACACTCTTTTTATTACCACACATCTCTCTTACCCTTTCATTACACGATACGTTAGTGAGCTGAGACAATCAAAATGAGAGAAAATAAGGATGAAGCCCTGCCGGGGGATTCGAACCCGAAATCAACCTATGAGAAGTCGGATGCGTTATACACTGCGCCACAAAAGGGCCAAGAGCTTATAAGATGCCACAAGATTTTGTTTTTTCATTTCCAATACACCGTAGCGTTACGGGTTTACTACCCTGGCCCAAGTTCCATCTACCGTGAGGTAAGATAATATCTTACTTGTGGCAAGACGGCTGTGACGATTGTGTCTGGCTTCTTATTAATGTCTCTGATGTTTTTATTACCGCCAGAATTATGTGTATATTCTAATATCATCAGACACTGAAATTACTTATCTACACTATTTCTTGTTAACACAAGTAATGACGATTCAAGACGTGCTAAAAAAAAACTTATTAACTTGGCTTTTAGAACATAATAATTCCACAACACAGACGATGACTTTCAAGAAAGATCTTCATTACTTTGGAATGTATGAAATATAAATAATGGTGTTTATCTTTCTGAGAGCTTAAATTTGTGAAGGAAAGGGGACGGTGAATAAAAGAGTGTAGTGGAGAACACAGAGAACAAAAAAAAAAAATATATGCAACCAAGTTCAAAGCCCACTGAAGGGCACACGAGCACATATTGGAAATGATATCTTAAAAATGGGATGTAGTGAAGATATGAAGACAATGAAGATAAAGAAGGTCTAGCGAAAATGAAGGCGAAGTGAAAATAAAAGAGTAACGATAACGTAAGTGATGATAATGAGTCTGTGGTAGAAATAACGGAGGACGGAGATACAGTGAAGATGAGGTTGTGGTGAAGTGGAATGATAAAGGTGTCGTGAAGAAGAGGGTGTAGTGATGAACCAAGTTAAAGATGATGAGGGTGTAGTGAAGATGTACTTCTGAGAAGATGAGGGTGTAGTGAAGACGTACTTATGAGACGATGAAGGTATACTACTGAAGTCCCTTTTTTTTCATCTAAACCCCAAAATGATCCCAGCTAGGTTCAAGACCGGCCGCAGTAGCGAGTAATAACAGTAATACAAACTCATGCTCCTAAGGTTCATTACTTGGAAGAGAAGACTGCTCCTAGCTTGAATTTGCCCTTTTTATAAAAACTTAGGTCGGACACAGAAAATCATTTACGTCTGTTTTCGTGAGGGAAATAAAATTCTTTAGGTATAATTTCTCATAATTCTATTTTGTGCGGTTAGCGTTGACATGTGATAAAAAATACATAAATAAATAAAATAACTACTACATCAAATAATGTAAAACAACAATTGGGCTCATTCTAATTGTGTGTGTGTGTGTGTGTGTGTGTGTGTGTGTGTGTGTGTGTGTGTGTGTGTGTGTGTGTAAGTGTTGGTACTTCTAAAGAAAAAAACTAGTTCGTGAACGGCACCAACAAGAACTAGGCCCCAAAAGACAGCAAAGCAGAGTGGAGTGGCTGGCTGGTGTGTTGAGAGCTCTCAAGTGTTTAATGGAGCCCAGGGAGACCAACACAAGCATCGGGGTGACGGAAAGAGGGAGGATGAGAGGCAAGGACGGAGTAAGCGAGGAGAGGCAAGAAATGGAGAAGGGGCGACAGAAGGCGGGGATGACCGACTGGAAGAAGGAACGGGTGGCAGAGATAATAATGGAACAGGTGGAAGGGTGGTGATGGGGTACAAGACCAAGAGGAGCAGTATTGGCGGTGATGGGCAGTTGTTAATAGGACGGACGATATGGGCGGAGGGACTACCAATGTGAGCAGTAGCGGGTACTTCACATGGGAATATGCAGGAAGAGTTTGTAGAGGGACTGTGGGAGGGGAGGCAGAATGGTCAGCGACAGGGATCGTCCGATTCACCCGGAAACACTGCCATGGTGTCTGCATTACATTACAAATTACGGTGGCCATGGTGTCCAGTCACCCTGGCCGGTAGGATCAGATCCAGAGGTCACCCACCACAGTCCTCAAATAAGGTTCCCCTACCTGCTTACCACCGGCCCCCATGGCTCCCCTGACTACTGACTAATACCAACGCACGTCCGTAGGGTTCTCGTCCCCTGGTCTACACCGTGCACCAAGGCCCCACCTCGAGCTCCCTCCCCCGTTATTTTCTCATCCACGACTTCAAGCTGGTTGGCATAAAATTAAAACCTGCCACGCCCACAGTTCTCAGTCTCGAGGTTCTCTTGGCTCCTGAATCATAATAGTTCCTTAAGGCAGCTAGGCCTGACCTATGGTATCCCTGTCAGAGATGGTTTCCGACCTACAGTTCACTTACCTTTTGCCTGCAGGATAATGGCTTCCCCGACTCGACCGACTCGTGGCTCATGGTTCATCTACCCACTGATTCCTGAGCCACTGCTCCTCTTCTCGATGATTCTTAAACAATGGCTTCTGTGTCCACCATTTCAGGAGTTATGGCTCTTGGATTCAGTGCCTCTACTCTTCACAAAGGTCACTGACCAATGACGCCTTCCTCACCAATGACCTCCCCTGCCGCTTGCCTCCTGAACCAAGACCTCTCGAGCTCTGAATCTATGGTCGCTCTGCCAGCTGGTCTCTGGTCATGGGTCCTCCAAATATCAATTCAGTTTCTCACTAGTGAATACCTAACACACAGCTTTCCCTTCCTGCTTCCCTACCCACTGGCTCCTGGTGCACAGCTTTCCTACCCACTGGCTCCTGATCAACAGTAGCTCTTCCCACCACATATCAACCCACGCGGCCCTGGCTGA
Organism: Panulirus ornatus; assembly: GCF_036320965.1. NCBI lineage: Eukaryota > Metazoa > Arthropoda > Malacostraca > Decapoda > Palinuridae > Panulirus > Panulirus ornatus. Next base: position 30,869,193 of record NC_092240.1, read on the forward strand.
TGGCTTCCTCGTCCGCTAACTCCCAAGCCTAATGATTTCTGACTCAGGGACCATATTCACAGGGCCAGTCATTTGTTTACTCCCAACGTTCTCCTGACTAAACACGTTAGCACCTCACCCATGCTTCCCCTGCTGGCTACTTCCTCATCCACGGTTCCCCTTGCTACCCTCTCTTGACCAAAGACTGCAGCATAAGGATCCCATTCCTGCTGCTACCTGACTCATGGCTCCCCTGCCTACTGTCTTGACACTCGGTTCCCCTGCACGATGACTCGACCTATGATTCACGCTATCCACTGACTCGTGAACAGTAACTTCTGTCTCGGCTGCCGCCACTTAGGTATCTCATGTCTCGTGACTCTACAACCCCATGACCAGAACTCAACATAATGGCTTCCTTACCCAGTGACTCCGGCACCAACTCATCACCTCCTCCGCGGCTCCCCTGCCCTCCACCGTCTACTATGCTCGTCCGTCCCTCATCTACGGCTCCCCCGTCTAATGACTCATTAACTTCAGCTCTCGTTGCGCACGTCTCCCCACCCATGGTTACCCTGCCCGATGGAAATCATCGTTCCCTCACCCGCCGCCGGCGCCTCATCTCGTCCAGTTCGCGTGCCTGAGGTAACAACAGCGGGGTTCGTGCTCACGGCCGAGGATGCTCGCGCATGGTTCGTTGTTGTTAAGGTGGTTACGGTTTTTCTGGTGGTGCAGCACTGGTGGGTGTGGTGGTACAAGCATCAGTGATGGTGATGACACAGGAGGCTCGGTGGACACACAAGCCACCAGCAACCCGCGCCACTGGCCTCACCACGTCCCAGGAGCCACGCACAAAAACTTACAAATTTCTCGCCCTTGTGATTTTACCAGGAATTTAATGAGTGGCGTCTCAACCCCAACCTCTCGTCACGCTCATTAGACACCATGTGCCTCCCCCACTCCCTCCCATCATCCCCCCTGGCCTGTGCCTGGTCCTGCTAGCGGTACACCCCCACCCACTGTACCTCACTCCGTCCCTCCCACCCTGGCCTGTGCCTGGTCCTGCTAGCGATACACCCCCACCCACTGTACCTCACTCCCTCCTTCCCACCCTGGCCTGTGCCTGGTCCTGCTAGCGGTACAACCCCACCCACTGTGCCTGGTCCTGCTAGCGGTCCATCTCCACCCACTGTACCTCCCATCCTGGCCTGTGCCTGGTCCTGCTAGCGGTACAACCCCACCCACTGTGCCTGGTCCTGCTTGTGGTCCATCTCCACCCACTGTACCTCCCATCCTGGCCTGTGCCTGGTCCTGCTAGCGGTCCATCTCCACCCATATACCTCCACAGCAGGAGCACCCTCCTATCTGTTCAGCTTGTGCCTGGTGTTCTATTCCAATCCTGCCTCAGTCCCCTGTAGTCTCAGCAGGCTCCAGCCCTTTGTCCTAGGTTGTTTAATCCACCAGGCTTCTACGTATTGCTCTGTAGAACAAAGCAAGCAGGACGGAAGACGTCTCTACATAGTGAACTTAAGACACCGAGCCTCCCTCCGTCTGAACTCAAGAACATCTATACAGCTAACAGTCTCCTTAACCTTGTCTATACCTGCCCCCGTCTGGTCTTCCTTAGATCTACTACACAAGGGAGAATATCAGAAAAGGTGTACAAGAGGCAAGGTGCGATCATCTAAGGTCACTTCTGCGTTCAAACACAATGGTCCTTCCGACTCTCCAAGCATCTCTTAAACCTCATCCAACACTGCAGGAAAAAGCGCCACTATCCTCGCCACCGATAATTCTTGACATTCGAGATCCCTCGTCCCACAGCGGCATCACGTCTTATCCAAACTTGTACAGACCACTACGAGTTATTTTTTTTTTTCTTCTTTTCATTCCCGCTACTATCACCGACTTGTTTACTGTGCACCCCCATGCTCATGATGTAAGCGGTGGCCTAAAAGGATTAAAGACGTTACAAACGGTCCCAGTCAGACTTCAGTGAGCAGATGACTGCAACATTACTTGCTAAAAACGTCGGTTCAGTATTTCAGCTTACGGTCTTCTCAGACACCAGACTCATCAACTACAACCAAGAAGTAGATGCAATCTCAGAATTCCAGGTACCTCATCAACAAGGTGTTGTGCAATTTCTTACAGGGTTTGTTCGATTCATCCCCCTAGATGGTCACACATTTGCCACAACCGAGACTAAATTTAACCACTAAAAACATCCTGTAAAGACTAGTAACCTTGTGACCTTTTCTTTTTTACTCATCCACCTGTTTGACTCGACAGTTTTCACTGTGATGGTAACTGTGGGTGAACTTGGCGACTCTCGGCACCATTAGCGTCAAGTACATCTGCCAGTCGCACAGCTTGCCAACCTGGGGTACGACGACGACGTGGACCCCGAGCCAGTACGTGAAGCCTCCTCCCTCATGAGCGGGTACGTGAGATACAACGCAAGAAGCACAACAGGTATATTCCTTGCCAATTAGGTTGTTGATGCCGACCACTTCAAGGGTACATAAAGTCTGCTGAAAGCCGTATGATTTTCCCCAAGATTTATCAATAAATTTTAAGGAAAAAAAAGTCACCTTTAAGAGAGTGTACGTAATGCCTTAAACTCTGGCCAAGGGGTACAAAAGCCGAAAAAAAAAAGGTCTCGAACCACTGTGTTGGTTCCAACTGATTACAGTTTTTAAACTGCTATTTGGCCAGGCAATACTGCGTTCAAGAGCCTTTTTATCTAAAGCAAGTTTGGCTTGAGCATCAACTTTATCATGCTCTGCAAGACTTAGGTGAGGGAGGGAGGGAACTACATTAGTCTGCTCTGTATCCCTCTACCAGTATTACGCTCGTATCTGTATCTAGGTTCAGAGACATACATGCATGTTACATGCTGATCTCAGGGTATCCACGACAGCTGCTGACGGTAGAGAATCGGAGATAACTAATCTGTCCGTGGATGCAGTTTCTGAATGCTCAGGAGCGATGCTTGTGGCGAACAGTTCAGCTGGAAGGAAGATGCTGAGTTATCTATTCCAACAATCATCTCTCTTTGACCTCTGGGCTGAGTTACAGTGGCAGCATTTCAGTTCCTACAGTAGCAGAGCTGAGAAAGCCGTCAGCATGATATTTCTTGAAGTGGTTTTCAGTCTGGGGATTTTATTCTCGTGTTCCAGAGCAATGGTCCCGGCAGTATGATGGGGGTTAATACCAGGGGAGTAGTGTCTCGAGTGGATCGCTTGGTATGGTGATGTCAAAAGGGAATCAATCATGTGCTAGAGTGGCGGAAGGTGTTGTTCATTCTTAATTTTGCACAGATGGTGTGATCCACGGTCAAGGCTAACACAGGCTGTGTGTACGGAGTTAAGAATGGTTTGTATTTCACGGTAAGTTTCGTTAGTGCACAAGATTACCCTCAGCATAACCGTCATCATCCTGGGAATGATTTCAGGAAGGCACTGGTAAGTGCATTAAACAACCTGGGACTCATTACCCCACCTCGAGGAATGCCAGCAACATGTTTTTCTTGAACTTCACTTTTGTGGCAATAAAAACAATACAGCAAACATTCTGTTGGTGGGATAACCAAGCAACCGGTACAAAAGTCGACCAACTATGTCCATCTTAATGAGTTCGTACAATATAATTTGTCTATTAGCTTTACTAAGTGCAGCATTCAAGTCAAGAAATGTGGTGCATCTGTATCATTTGTCCCCAAGTACTGTTCCCTTGCCCGGCGCCAGACTGCAGAGGAGGAGGTCTGCGCTGAAACTGAGGCAGGAGAATCTGTTTATAGATCTTATCCGCGGCTGGTACAGTGACTGAGGCTATTAGTGTACAGAAGTTTAGCGGTGATTTTTAAACGAATATCGACAATTATCTGAAACGAGAAGGAGGGAAGGTCAACATGATGAACGACCTCACTACTATGTTGACTCCAAATTACGAGAGTTTAAATCTCCAAGTACACAAAGTGGTTTAGATTGTAAACAACTCTGCAAACACCAGAGCTAAAACAATCTCAAGCTTCGTTCGCATCAGCGAGGGAACGAATGACTGAACCAAAACAAACCCCCTGGGAAAAGTCTGTCGGTCACTGAGTCAACAGATTTCTCTTGGTCAGCTGCTTTCATCATATATATATATATATATATATATATATATATATATATATATATATATATATATATATATAATCATAATAATACTAAAACATAATCACCTGGATGGTGTACAGTTGTGTACACTCTTGCCGCGCGTTGGACCTTCTGGTGTCTGTCGAAAAGTGTTCTTATTTTCTGTGTACATTCAACCGAGCACCAAACTCCCACACGAGTCATGCACAGGCAACGCGTCAGGCAGACTGGATGGCAATCATCCAGTTGATCATGTTTTAGCATTGGCATAATACTGTTGTGGATACATGAAGAAGGCGGATGATCACGGACATAACTGAGACAGCTTTGATAATGGAACACCTGATACCAGTGTACGAAGCCTCATGATGTCGTGAGTGACGCAATCCTCCTCAAGAGAACGGCCTCGCCCCTGGTGAGGAGGGATGCATCAACTTCATACTCCACGTGTTGGGCATCACACTGCATAACGATGTTCATTTAACATAAACTGGATAAGATAAAATCTATCTCTGGATTTTCTCTATATATATATATATATATATATATATATATATATATATATATATATATATATATATATATATATTCTTTTCTTTCTTTCATACTATTCGCCATTTCCCGCATCATCGAGGTAGCGTTGAGAACAGAGGACTGGGCCCTTGAGGGAATATCCTCACCTGGGCCCCTTCTCTGTTCCCCTTCTCTTTTGGAAAATTAAAAAAAAAGTGAGAGGGGAGGATTTCCAGCCCCCCGCTCCCTCCCCTTTTAGTCGCCTTCTACGACACGCAGGGAATACGTGGGAAGTATTCTTTCTCCCCTATCCCCAGGGATAATATATATATATATACATATATATATATATATATATATATATATATATATATATATATATATATATATATATATATACACACATACATATATATATATATATATATATATATATATGAATTGAGCCCACAAATAAGGTTGAAGAACTTACACAAAATACCCATGTAAGGGAGATAATCCATGTATAAATCTGCATATTTGTAGCATGGATTCATGATATATGAAAGGGTATTTGCATTCAACATCCTACTGTGTTGAGGCAAAGAATCCGTAACACGCTCAATTTTTTTTTCCATTAAAAAAAATAATAACTACACATTAATTCGCTAATCATGTATCACAAAGCTCATACATTATTTTGAAGTACATCAGGAATATTACCTAGGAAAGAACTATCATTATCTTAACAAATGAGAAAGCCAAAATTCAAAGTATAACACATAATCATTCATCCTTTATACAGCAAAATATTTTATTACTATAAAACTGCCACACAAAATATCAAGACACTTCCCATCCCTACCATAAATATGTCTATTATAAATTTCTTACACACACATATATATATATATATATATATATATATATATATATATATATATACAATCTATCTGGAGTTAGATGACAATATACCATAGCTAGAACAGTGAGTCTATTTTGTATGTAGTTCATCAGCCTTACCCTGTCAGTTAGGATGAGAAATTGGTGTATTCTTCTTACCTATGAATTCGCTACTACTTTCTCAAGCTTTGTACAGAGAAATCTGTTGACTTAATCATCGACAAGCTTTTCCCAGGCAGTTTCGTTTTAGTGCAGTCATTCGCTGATGGCAACAAAGCTCGAAATAGTTTCAGTTCTGGTGTTTTCTGAGATGTCTACAATCTAAACCAATGTGCGCACCTTGAGATTTCAGCTCTTTCAGTCTGGGATCAACACGGTACTAACGTGGTTCATTTTGTTGACCTTTCCTCCTTCCCCTTTGAAAATAATCATCGACATTAGTTCAAACGTCACCGCTAAATGTCTGTACACTCCCAGGCTCAGTCTCTGTACCGGCCTGAGATATAATCTATTGAACTGATTCTCCTGCCGGGGTTTCAGTGCTAACCCCTTCCTCTTCAGTGTGGCGCCGGGCAAAGCAACATTAGTCACACGTGTCGTGACTGTTATGGACAAACGGTAAATCGTGACACCGTGAACAGTGTCCGAGTTATGAGACGTGTTGGACATCTATTAAGGACTCCCACCGTAGATGTGTGTTGACTGAGTCATGCTGATGATTTCACTATCATCATATGCAACCCATCAAGAGAGAGAGAGAGAGAGAGAGAGAGAGAGAGAGAGAGAGAGAGAGAGAGAGAGAGAGAGAGAGAGAGAGAGAGAGAGAGTCCAATCTGATGGTGGTGTTAATGGTGAGGTCACCCAGATTCTTATGCCTGGTGAAAGTCAGGACAGAAGGTTCAATGTGAGTAAAGTTAGGGTCTGTGTTGAGGAAGAGAGTAGCAGGTACGTGGGCATTTAGTAATAAGAGTTAGGAAACGACGCGAACCTAAACACTAAGGCACAGGGCACCGGAATCCGTCAAAAGTTTGGAAGGCGAGGGGTAACTGAGTTAGTTGGTGACTGCAATACATACACATGACAATCATTTCCTGTTCATTTTAACTAAGTAATATTCGCGTGGGTTTACCGGCAGGAGTCGGGCATTCCTGCAGGTAGATATTGTCCATGTTTTCTCTAACGGTCTTGATGATGGGAGTCAAATTATTCTCACTGACGCGATGCTCCAGCTTAGCACTTTCCAGGAAAACGAAATAAATTATCGACTCAGGTATTTGGAGGTAGACGAGGGTTCTGCGGAAAGCAGAGGCCAGGAGGACGTGACAGAAACGCAAATAAGAGAGATGGAAAGAGTGAAACGGCGAACGAACACAAGAAACTACGAACTAAAGTCTAGAGATACAATGAGAAGGGAATTAACAAGTTGGACAAGACTGCCGCATCGTCTTGAGGAAAACGTAAAATTTCAACACTTCGCCAAATGTACAAACTTGCTCAAAAAGAGGCAAATGTTGCTGGCGACCTGAAAGTTCTTACCACCATGAAATGTGCAAATTATCAATAGAGGAAAAGCTCGGGCCAAACCAGTACTGTCAAGGCCACCATGTGGCAGGCACACCGGAGGAACGTACCTCATGACGATCATGATAAACACCAATGGAGTCAAAACAAAGGTGGAAGGGGAGGGGGGGTGTCAACAAACTTCAAAGACTTGAGCACAGGGTCGAACTGAGACAAGGAAGAACCGCCAGAGGAAGAAGTAACACTGGCCAGCCTCTGAGAAAAAAAAAATATTCGTCTTTCTACTCCCAACCATATTAGGCCATGAGCGTTTAATAATTCCCTCCCACTATCACAAACAGCCTCGTCAGGACCTAACGACCTGTTGCTGTTTGAATTCATGTGTATACCCTCCAAAATGATAAGGGAACTGAGGGAACCGTATCTACCTCAATAGTGAGGGACACATTAAACCTCCATAACACAAACTCACATTCAAGGCTTGTGCTCCATGTACGACAACACACAGAGAGCTAAATAACACAAGACAAACAAAATCTCGTGTATAAGTAGCCTACTAACCGTGTCGAACAGTATCTGCAGCCTTCATGGAAACGAAAATTAAAGATTATGTGGGTAATGAGGCTTGGGTTTCAAGTTACAACCTCCACAAATGCGACAAGACTGGAAGAACATGTACAGGAGTTGGACTGTCTGGCGAAAGATTCTCTTGTGACAACGAAGCTCCTAAACACCTCAAATGATGTAATAAACGTGCTGGCTGCCATGGATGAAGACCAAAATCTCGTCATCGCACTCCTCTGTAAGCCACCTTACGCAAAGCCACACGGATTTTAAAAACAAATAACAAAAAAACAAGAATATCTGCATAGGACCATGACGTTTTCTCTGAGCAAAGAAAACGAGAAATCACATCAGTCATTTGCTAACACTTAAGGTGGGTTTCAAGCACACTGGTAGTCCACTGCAGCATACAGTCTGGATCATGTCAACGTCGTCAGCAAGACGCAACAAATTTACAGAAATAATGTTGATGGACACACGAGAAAAGTTATAGGTATATTATGCATTAATAATGAGAGCTAAATGTAACCAGGAGTCGATAAGATTACATTCTAAGTCCTCATTAAGCATGCACCGAGGATATATTAGCGGTCATTCATCTACCATGCTCAGATATTTCACCCTTAATCGTGATCAATATCTGACGCGCTGCGATAGGTCAATTAATCTGCAGGTCACTTACTTCTCTTGACGCTGGTGTCACTCCTCATGGTTTGACTCATCCTCGCCCAACTCCATAACAGAGGGGAAAACAACAACTACGGACCAATGGCAATGACGCTGTAGGCTACTAAAATCTTCACGAGAATCCTTGGAGGTAACTGCATCACGTTCAGTGGAATCGAATGATATACATAAACCAGGACGACAAAGGGGAGTGATCCTGGCCGCTCTCAGTGGCTTGACCACAGTGGTAAAATTGCAGGAGCGCTGGAGAGGAAAGAAAATGGTGACGTGATATACACAGACTTGGCAAAAACATTTCAAGAACGTACCCATATGACGTCAGTGGATATGAAATGCGTAGGAATAACTAGTAAAACTTACAAGACGTTGTACCTTTTCTTTAGTTCTTAACGAACAGATCACAATACGTTCTTGTAAAACAGGCTATTTCCAGAGCCTTCAATGGAAGAGTTGTTTCCCCCCGAAGAACTACTCGCACACCCTCTGTTCCTTATTCTCATACTTAACACTGACGCAAATATGAGTCAAAGTTTCCTATCATCCACTGTCCATGATGCCAAAATACGCATGAACAAATTTCAGTAACAGTTGGCATTACAAAATGACATATACAATGCCTTCCACACGACCAAAAACAGAAGATTTTCCAGTGGGGTCACAAACTCCGTCATATCACGAGTGCACAATGCGACAGACCTCGGACCAGTAACGTCTCACGTCGTAACCCTACCCTCGGCCAACAAAATAAAACAACAGTTCCCCTTTTCCAAAAAAAAAAAAAAGACAGAAGGCTGGATCTTAACCGACCCTCAAGAACAAAGGAGGAAAAACCGTTGATGACGCTCTCCAAGACGCTAATACTCTCACTAATACAACACCGCTGTGTACTGACATCTCATGGAGGCAAAAATGCAGAGTCAGAAAGTTTGCAATGCTCTCTGACGGCCCGTACTGACGCGTTGGAGGAAAAGAACTGGGAGTGACTGAAATTACCGAAGCTGTGCTTTTCCGCGGCGCAGACAGGAGAGGTGCATAAGGTTTTTGCACGTGGAGAATACTGGAAAGCATGGTCCCCAGCCTCCACTCAAAAATAATTCCTTAGTGGCAGCACGTCAGGCATGGAGGAGTCTGTAAAATATTACCCTCGAGATCAAAAGGTGTGATAAGCACAAAAAAAAAGAAGATAATACCTTGAACATCCGTGGCCAAAGACCATTCAACACAATGTCTGAAGTCATCTGAAACACTATACGATACAAGATGGAGAAACTTTGAAAAAAAAAAAAAAAAAAAAGGTCCACGATAAGTATTTACAAAATTAGCCCCCCCCCCAGTTTCCAACAGCCTGGTGGACCAACGACCCGACTCAGGAGCTTGGACTGAACCCAGGCAGCAGGGGCGTCAGACTCCCGAAGATGACACCAGGTAAGGGGACCTTGGCAAGCTCCAAAGCTGGACTGTTAAGTGGCTGACGAACTTCAACGCGAGTAAATGCAAAGTTAGTCAATAAGGATGATACAGTGAAAAGAAGACCTCGATACGAATACAACGTGTCAGGAAATAACTGGCAGGGGTGCGGGAGGGACTTGATACCTTACAGTGTTCCCAACTTACCGCTACAATCCAAGATCAGGCGAGGGACTTCACGAGAGAGGAAGTCTCCCCACGTCAGGCACAAATAGGCAATTACACGTTTCTCGATCCAGTCCTGCTGTCTGACTCTTCAGGAGATATTTGAAGGGGATTTCCATCCCCACTTAAATATCTCTGCTGTATGACAGCGACCAAGTAGCAGCAAGAGGGTATCACAGTGGAACACAGTGGGTACAGGACAATACAGCTACTCCACAGCCTGCGTCCTAAATCTATGTAAGGACATCAGCAGCGAAAGACCAACATGGACGGGAAACAAAATGTAAATGCATTTGGCAACCCTATGGACCCCTGGGTACCGTGAGAGAGAACACGACCCACATACCTCCTGAATGTCGTACAAATGCGACTAAAAGGGACGAAAGCCCGAGACTGGACGCCTTTCCATCCGTGTAATTCAATTTTGACAAGTGAGAACACAGATGGAGCCAAGTGAGGAGTGCTCAACCTCTTCGAAGATTCAGGCTGGGGTGTGTGAATGTGCATGGACGTGGCGAGGACGTGAAGAAAGGAGAGAGAGGAAGTATGTCTAGGGAGAGGAACATGAATGTTCTGGTTCTGAGAGAAACTCAGCTCAAAGGGACAAAGGGAGATTGGTTTGAGAATATCTAAGAGGTCAAATCTCAGGTCAGGGTGAGGGCAAGAAAATAGAAGAGGGTGGGTGGCACTTCTCATGAAGGAGTGTGGGAATGTGCTAAGGAGTGCAAGGAAGTGAGTTCCAGACTGATGTGGGTGAAAATGAATGTAGTCTAGGAAGGGTTAGCAAGTTCTGGTACTTACGGACTTGTTAGTGACAGGAGTGAGGTAGACAGGCATTATTTGGCAAGAGTTGAGAGCGTGCATTAACAATTTTGATGCAAACGTCCAATAATCAGTGCGAGGGATTCTCAAATTACTCTGACACAGTGTGCATTATGTCGCTGTCTCGTCTATCGCCAGTTGTCAGTGATGTGTGTGTGTGTGTGTGTGTGTGTGTGTGTGTGTGTGTGTGTGTGTGTGTGTGTGTGTGTGATGGCACTTGCCTGTTACAGAAGCTTCACTGATGTACAGTATGTTGTGACTGGGTTATTCCCGGTAACTGTTGCAATATCCACAGTGGACGAGTAAGTTCATCGCTATGACGACATCATCCCCTTCCCCTCCCAAGTCCCCAACAGGAGGGGAAGACCTACCAGAGGAGGATATGACACTGGCTTCCCTCTTCAGAATGGTGAGAGGAACTGAAAGTTCTCTGCCAAATTCAGCAGAGAAGAGCATAATAACCCCAAAACAATACAGAGAAAAACCATGTAACGTCTTTCACATGAGCCAACGTACAGGGACTGAAATCCCAGTGAACAAAGAAAATCCCATTCATCAGTGGCTCGCTACATTAGTCAAATGCAGTATTTGTGGTCTTCACTGAAACACACATGTGAGACCATCTCAATACTGAGGTTTGGATCTCAATTTACAACCTGTGCAGGTGCTATATGACTAGACTATCAGGTGGAGGAGTTGCACTGAATATAGTTGATACCCTTATAACAACTGAATTCCTCAAATGATGTAGTAGAAGCGCTTGTTGTCAAGACTGGAAAACCAAACCTGGTGATTGCATTATCTATAGGCCACTACATGCAGCGCCTCGTAAATTATCGGAACATACAAGATCACGGAATCGTGTCTCGACCTCCTCGGAAACCCATTCCCAAATATACTTGTTTTAGGAGACTTCAACCAGATACACATTAAATGGAGACAGTCAGGTAATTACGTCGTGGCGGAAAATACCTACACTGGAAGCAGCTTGGACGAACAGCTGCAGAAAAGAGTTGTCCAGACGGTGTGAAAACTTCTCCCTCAGTCCACAAATACCAAAACTAACCAAAGGAAATAACATTCTAGACTTAATCTTCACAAATAATGTGGACCTAATATGTGATATTATCATCTCAAACACCTTACACTTTGATCACAACCTGACTGAAGAAAAACAGCCTTAGATGCTACACCGCATAATAAGAACACATGGAACAGAGGAGGTGTTTTCAGTAACTTCAGTTTTAGTAGCAAACGGATACAGTGGGAGGACGTGATCGATGAGAAGCCTGCGACACAATAGGAAACCTTGCTGAGTACCAAAGCTGAAGAGGAATGTGTAAATAACATGACCACTTTAGTACTCCAGACATGCAAGAGACATATACCAGTGGGAAGAAAGCACAAGAGGTCTGGGTCACAACGATTACGACGAACACTTTACACGAGGCGAAAATAAGAGTTGCAGATCTTCTGACGAGGCCACAGCTCACCCAGCAAAGATAAGAAACCCATCACGTGAATTACTAGAACTAGAACACGAATCAAAAATGTCATATGATACAGAGGAAATAGAAGCCATACATGAAATAAGAAATAATCCAAAATACTTTTACTCATGTGGAAAGGGAGCTGTGGTTTCGGTGCATTATACATGACAGCTAGAAACTGAGTGTGAACGAATGCGGCCTTTGTTGTCTTTTCCTGGCGCTACCTCGCGCGCGTGCGGGGGGAAGGGGGTGCCATTCAATGTGTGGCGGGGTGGCGACGGAATGGATGAAGGCAGCAAGTATGAATATGTACATGTGTATACATGTATATGTCTGTGTATGTATATGTATATATACGTTGAAATATATATATATATATATATATATATATATATATATATATATATATATATATATATATATATATATATATATATATACATATATATATATATATATATATATATATATATATATATATATATATATATATATATATATTGGTGATTGGTTCTCAGTGAATGTAGGTTTGCGGCAGGGGTGTGTGATGTCTCCATGGTTGTTTAATTTGTTTATGGATGGGGTTGTTAGGGAGGTGAATGCAAGAGTTTTGGAACGAGGGGCAAGTATGAAGTCTGTTGGGGATGAGAGAGCTTGGGAAGTGAGTCAGTTGTTGTTCGCTGATGATACAGCGCTGGTGGCTGATTCATGTGAGAAACTGCAGAAGCTGGTGACTGAGTTTGGTAAAGTGTGTGAAAGAAGAAAGTTAAGAGTAAATGTGAATAAGAGCAAGGTTAGTAGGTACAGTAGGGTTGAGGGTCAATTCAATTGGGAGGTGAGTTTGAATGGAGAAAAACTGGAGGAAGTGAAGTGTTTTAGATATCTGGGAGTGGATCTGGCAGCGGATGGAACCATGGAAGCGGAAGTGGATCATAGGGTGGGGGAGGGGGCGAAAATTCTGGGAGCCTTGAAGAATGTGGGGAAGTCGAGAACATTATCTCGGAAAGCAAAAATGGCTATGTTTGAAGGAATAGTGGTTCCAACAATGTTGTATGGTTGCGAGGCGTGGGCTATGGATAGAGTGGTGCGCAGGAGGATGGATGAGCGGGAAATGAGATGTTTGAGGACAATGTGTGGTGTGAGGTGGTTTGATCGAGTAAGTAACGTAAGGGTAAGAGATATGTGTGGAAATAAAAAGAGCGTGGTTGAGAGAGCAGAAGAGGGTGTTTTGAAATGGTTTGGGCACATGGAGAGAATGAGTGAGGAAAGATTGACCAAGAGGATATATGTGTCGGAGGTGGAGGGAACGAGGAGAAGAGGGAGACCAAATTGGAGGTGGAAAGATGGAGTGAAGAAAATTTTGTGTGATCGGGGCCTGAACATGCAGGAGGGTGAAAGGAGGGCAAGGAATAGAGTGAATTGGAGCGATGTGGTATACCGGGGTTGACGTGCTGTCAGTGGATTGAATCAGGGCATGTGCAGCGTCTGGGGTAAACCATGGAAAGCTGTGTAGGTATGTATATTTGCGTGTGTGGACGTATGTATATATATGTGTATGGGGGTGGGTTGGGCCATTTCTTTCGTCTGTTTCCTTGCGCTACCTCGCAAACGCGGGAGACAGCGACAAAAAAAAAAAAAAAAAAAAAATATATATATATATATATATATATATATATATATATATATATATATATATATATATATATATATGTATGTGCGTGTGTGGGCGTTTATGTATATACATGTGTATGTGGGTGGGTTGGGCCATTCTTTCGTCTGTTTCCTTGCGCTAGCTCACTAACGCGGGAGACAGCGACTAAGTGTAATAAAGAATAAATGAAAAATACTTTTACTCGTATGCAGAAGGCAAATCCAGACCCACACACTCCACGGGCCAACTCAAAACAGAAGGTAACTTTCCAGGCGACTGTCAGGACATGAGCGGGGTTCTAAAAATGCATCATGAATCGGTATTCAACGAGCCAAAAACATCATACAAATAAATGACCCAACAGACACCTTCCTGAACGGTTATCCCTCAAGTGTACACATAGCAGGTATCACCCTCTCAACGCAAGATCGTGAGGGCCACTGAGTGCATGTCTATGCACTCATCCCCAAGCCCGGGACTCATGGAACTCAGTCTTCGTAAAGAAATGAAGAACATGTCTAGCACGTGCACTATATAACCTTGGGGGAAAGTCTACATTCTCACATCATTCTCGACAGTCTGAAAGTAACCCACATCGCCCCACTCTACAGAGGTGGAAGCAACGCAATCAAAAAAACCTATCGACCCACAGCATCACCATCTCAGTCATTGAAATCTTCGACGAGATCCTAAGAGGCAAACTAACAAACTGGATTTAAGCTACACTACTCAGGACAACATGGTTTCAGGGCGGGTTGATCTTGCCTCTCACAGCTGCTCGACCATGATGATGTTAGGATTGTTGAAGTTCTGGAAAACAAGAGAAAATGTGACTTAAACAGACTCTGCAAAAGTATTTGACGAATGTGACCATAGTGTCATAGCGCCATAGAAAGGGAAAGATGGGAAAACCAAAAAATTGGAAGATGGATAAAAAAAAAAACCCGTTATAACTAACTTATCACAACACGTAGTTGTAAACCATGGCATCTCTAGCGCCTCCATAGTAAAAAAAAAAAAAAAAAAAAAGCGGTCCCCAGGGAACTGTACTTGCACCCCTCCTGTTCCTCATTCTTGTGTCTGACACCGGCGCAAACACAAGCCACATTTCCATATCATCTATTGCAGATGACACAAGTATTGCTATAAAAAATATCAACAGATGATGCCGGAAAGGTACATAATGATATAAAATGAAGTCTTAAACTGAGTAACCGACAACAACAGGCTTTTCAGTGGAGGTATATTTCAACCCATCCTGTTTGGGGATAATGAAGAAATCAAGAACAAAACTGAATACCGGACAGACACAGACGCTATGATAAACCAGCAGACGAACAATAGGAAAGACCTCGGAGTAATTATGTCTAACGACCTAACCTTTAGCTAACAACAACAAAACGACGGCTGTTTCGCGCAGAAGGATGACAGGCTGGATCCTGCGGACCTTCAAGACAGGGGAAGAAAAACCGATGATGACATTATCTAAGGCAGTAAGTCTTTCACGAACTGAATATAGGTGCGTTCTATCATCGCCCAACAAGACAAGCAAAACTGCAGATTTACAAAGTATACAGAGATCTTTCACAGCCAATGTCAATGTGGTAAAGGAACTAAATTAATGGGAATGACTGAAATCACTGAGAGTATGCTCCCTGCAGCGCAGGCGGGAGACGTATGTCACATATACACTTGGAAAACCCTCGAAAGTATGGTTCCCAACTTACAAGCGTGGAAGACTTTGTAAATACAGCCCCTGAAATCCAAAGGTGTGATATGAACACAAAATGAGAACACTTTAAACATTCGAGGCCCAAGACTCTTCTGCACCTTGCCGTCTACCATCAGAAATAGCATGGGATGCACGGTGGACATGTTCAACAATGAAGTGGAAAAGTACCTACAAAGTGTACCGAACCAACCAGTCTGTGGGGGCTACGTGGGTCCTGAGAGCTGCGGCTTCCAACAGCATGGTCGACCAACGACCTAATCCAGCAGCCTGGGCTCAGCCCGGGCTGTGGGGATGAAGACCTTCCGAAGAGTCCACGAGGTATCCACACCGGGTAGTGCATTCCGGGACGCCAACACTCATCACTGCTAATCCAAGTCCCTCCTTCACTATGCTGAAACAGGACTAGTGATTGGGAACATCTGGAGTTCGTGGTGAGCGGGCATTACTGGACTGCATAATAACTGATGAACATGTGACGGAGACTCTAGAAGATATGAATGTGCTGAGAGGGTCAGCTGGTGGGGTGTAGGATCACTTATTGATGTCTACAAGAGAGGACAAGAGAAGGGAATATGGGTAGGATAAGGGTAGTGGAATTAGATGAGAGTAAACGAAACTACGGGAGTGGGTGAGGAATGGAAGGTATCTGGGGAAGTTTTTCTTATATGTGTGTGGCATGCGGAAGGTAAGATGTGGGCGCTTGAGAAAGGGTAATGAGCGGTGGGATGAGGAAAGAAAGTTGCTAGTGAAAGGGAAAAGAGTGCTGTGTGGGCGTTAACTATCGGAAAGGAGAGCCAGTGACTGAAAAAAAAAAATGGAGATAGAAAGTCGCAGGTTAACAGGAAGCTGAAAAAATAGAGACAGCGAGTGATAGAGAAAAGTACAAGAGAAAGTGGCACAAGCTTAGAAGCTGCAGGGGCAGATTATGAGGGTAAATGAGACATATGGGAGAATGTATTGACAAACTTCAAGGAAAACAAGAAAATGTTTTGGAAGGAGGTGAATAGTGTGAGAACAAGACAAATGGGGGCATCAGTAAGGGGAACAGATGGGGAAGTAGTAAAAGACAAGGAAAAGGTACAGAGGGTATGGAGCGAGTATTGTGAAGGACTGCTGAATGTGCCAATCTGGGGTGGCAGATGTGGCGTTTTTGGGATGTGCAAGTATACGCACCGAGAGTCACAGAGAATGATTTGGTGAGATGAAAGGAGGTAGTGAAATCCTTGAGTAAGATGAAGTGTGGCAAAGCGGATGGAGTAGATGGTACTGCAGATCAATTTCTCAAGAGATGGGGAGTAATGCTGATTGGTTAATCAGGATGTTTAACGCATGTAAGTGGTGTTTAAAGACTAACGGAATGCCTGAACAGTACATTTACATAAAAGCAAAGATGAAGAAAGCTATCGTTCGAATCACATAGATACGAGTTTCCTGAGTGCACCTGGCAAATTGTGCGGGAGAATGGTGACTGAGACGGTGGTGGCATCCACAAGGCATCAGAATCGGAAAAAGAATGTGGCTTCAGGGGTAGCACAAGATGTGTGGACCGGATGTCTGCGCTGAAGAATCTGTGTGAGAAATATCTAAAGAGAGATGTGTACGTGGCATCTACGGATCTGGAGACAGTATGATGAGGTTGAGTGATGCCTTATAGAAAGTGCTACGAATATAAGATGTGGGAATAAAGCTATTACAAGCACCGAGAAGTTTTCATTGAGACTGCGTCTGTATGCCAGTTGGGCAAGGTCGATGGCGAGTGCTACCTGCTGAAAGTGGGTCTGCATCAAGGGTGTATGATGTCACCCTGGCTGTTTAGTCTATTTACGAATAGGGTGGCGTAGGAAGTAAACGCGTGGGCCTTAAATAGAGGGTCGGATATATAATATGATGGGGTCAGGGAGGGTTGTTTGTAAGTGACGTGGCTCTGTGTGCAGACTCGAGTGAAAATCAGCAAAGCTGGTGTCTGAGACTGGGAGGGAGTGTGCGATAAGAAAATTACGAATTAGTGTTACGGTTACGAGGTCTAGCAGGGAAGAGGGAACAAGCTGGTTTGATTGGGGACAACCTGAAGGACGTGGAGTACTCTAGATACAGTAACGAGGAGTGAATACAGCAGGGAATGGCACTATGGGAAATGTAGCAATCACAGAGTGGGTGAGGGGCGCACAGGTCCTGGGTGCAGTGAGAAGTATACAAACGAACAGAGAAGAGGTTGATGTGCTGGAGATGGAATGCTTGAGGGTAATACATGATGTAAGGAGAGTTAGTCGGGTGAGGAATGATAGCGTAAGGTGAAGTGGTAGCAGAGTAAGCGGACACATGTAGAGGATGGGTGACCAGAACCGACTCAGAGAATATAAGAGTCTGAAGCAAGACGAAGCAAGAGGTAGTGGGAGACTGCGAAAAAGATGGAAGGGATGAGTGGAAGAGGCTTTGAGTTACTGAGGACTAATCATGCAGGAGGGTGAGGCGTGCGCGGGGTGAGGCTAGATGAAGCTATGCGATACATGGGGGGTAACGTGCTATCAGCGGAATGAACCATGCCATATGACGTAGTGTGGGGAAACTATAGCAAGGTATGTGAAGCGTAACTTTAGATACGGGGCTCTGGTTCTGAAGCATTAATACATGACAGCTAGAGAGAGACTGGGCAAATGATGCTGTTTTTTGTTACTGACACAAATTCGTTCTGATGGAAAGGGGAATGTGTGCGTATATATATATATATATATATATATATATATATATATATATATATATATATATATATATATATATATATATATATACTGTCTGCTACATTAGCACACTGAGAATTCTAGTGTGATTATATAATCATACACCATGGTAGCAAGAAGGAATCTGCATACACCAAGCAAGTGAGAACCGCCACCTGACGTTGTTCTCACGAAACAAACCATGAATGACTCAACGTTGTCAACTTATCGTCTACCATTATGCATATCTAATGTGTGTGTGTGTGTATGTGTTAAGACCACTGGCTTAATAACCCTTGGGTCGTCCACAGTCATGCAATCCAGCAGCATACATGCACACAACCGTCTTCAAGTCCAGGTCAGCAGTTGGTGAACGATTTACCCACGGGCGAGGCGGGGGAGGCCCCTGGGCACGGTATGATCCACGCTGCTCCATAGCAGTTTTAAGCTGTCATGGTACACACCTCGGACAACATGCCATGGCTCCCAGGTACATTATAAGCGGTCAAACGCGCTGCCTTGGCCAACTTCTGCCCCTCCCCCCTGGAGGAAGACCAGGCTCTCCACCCCCCCCCCCCCCCGTCGGGGGGAGTCCCCGCTATCTCAACCCCCTCCACCGCCAGGGAGGGGTCTTCAACTTGCTCATGGCTCCCCTCGCCCCCACCCATGCGTCCAGATTGTAGTGGGGGTTGGGGGGGGGGGGGGGGTCATCGTCTTCGTGGGACCCCTTCTTTCCTAGTTCCACGTCCCTGACTCCACGTCCTGTGGGGCAGGCAGGACGTACGGGTAAGATCCCCTCCCTCCCTCCGCCGCTGCTACATCAGCTGGGTACAGTAAGAACACCCCAGGCAGGAGCAGGTAGATGTACCCCCTGCCACGACAGGACGTACCTTACTATACCGTGCTAACTAGTTTTTATACAACTACAGTACATGACTCCTCCACCTCACACCCACCCAACACCACCCCTAAATAAAAGTATTCATGTATGAAATTCCTGTTTTCTCTCAACCTGAAACTGAACACAAGCCGATGCCAAGTCAAAAATCTCCTCACGTGCAGTTACCGACTCGACACATACTGTAGTGTTCTATCAAGTTACTCAACACGTCTGAGGGTGATGATCAGCGTCTATGTGTGACCCCGATGTGACGGAAGAATGCCACCTGTGCCCTCACGCTATAAATACGTCACCAGTGTAAAGAGGATTCACAGGAACACATTGGTATTGTAAGGATTAGATAGAAGACATTTTGCACTGTTTACAATGATGCAAAATGCATTTTCAATGAAAAACAAAACTGGGGGGCAAAAAATAATCCCTTTTGCTACAGCTAGATCTGAGAACCAACTGGCAACTTGTGATTATGTGATGATTTTGTGGAATCTCTAAACGGCTTGAACCTGAAGGTTATTTGGTGTGTCTTAACATGAAGCATATCTAAAAGCTTGAAAGTATTCACATCAAATCATAAAATTTGGTATAAAACACATCTAGAAACTTTTTGATATCATTTAAAGGACATCTACAAACTTTTAAAGTTATTTATATAAAATAACATATTCTGGCTTACTTTAAAAGGCATATATAAACTTGAGACTATCTATGAAAAAAAAAATACATGTATCTCGGCTTCTTTGAAAAATTCATCAGTTTCTCCTCGCTAACAGAGGTCAGTGTAGCGGAAAGCGCTCGTACGTACAATGTCCCTCTCAAAGAGGGACTGCAAACACAGCCAAGCGAATGATTACAATACAGTAAACCCTGTTTGCATCTGTTTTTATCGCCCAGGAAACTGGTATCGAGAAAAAGATCAGACCCTGGTGTCCAGTTAGCCTCTACCGGCAAATATATGTTCATGATACAGATCTAAATCTGGCTCTGCTGGCTGAGTCGTTCACCACAGCCGATTTCTTTCTTATTTTTCCATTTTCTTTTTTTTTCACAGATCGGCGGATTTTTTTTTACTGTTCTACAAGATGTCAAGGTTTTCATGTTACCGGTCCTCAACCTTCGTAATCACATCTCTTGTACCGTAAAAAAGATGAAGAACTCAATACATCTTTGCATCTCTTTTCTAATACATATATGACATCCAACACAGTTTGCACCAACACTACATTGTAGTTAGGCAATCAATCTATAACTTAAACCCTAAGGAGGGTAAACCAGATGTTCACTGCTTGGCAAACAAGCAGACAACATCTGTGCCACAAAGATCCATAAGGCAATAATAAACAGACCAACTGCCTTTCTATTTCGAAATTCTGGAAACTTTTCCTCTTCCCACTACGGATTTCAGAAGATTAAATGTTCAAATACTCCATCGTCGCTGCAGAATTATTATCCTAAGGAAAATAAGCTGTCTCCAGAAGTCAAGGTGAGATGGCTTGTCTATAGGCTGTGCGGGCCGGACGCTGTCACCTACGGAGGCTCGATGTTTGATCCAAGGGTTCGGTGAGGTGAGGCGAGGCTGACTGTCCCTGTGTGAGATCAGTAACTGGGCAGACTGTCCCTGTGTGAGATCAGTAACTGGGCAGACTGTCCCTGTGTGAGATCAGTAACTGGGCTGACTGTCCCTATGTGAGATCAGTAACTGGGCAGACTGTCCCTGTGTGAGATCAGTAACTGGGCTGACTGTCCCTGTGTGAGAGCAGTAACTGGGCTGACTGCCCCTGTGTGAGATCAGTAACTGGGCTGACTGTCCCTGTGTGAGATCAGTAACTGGGCTGACTGTCCCTGTGTGAGATCAGTAGCTGGGCTGATTGTCCTTGTGCGAGATCAGTAACTGGGCTGGCTGTCCTTGTGTGAGATCAGTAACTGGGCTGACTGCCCCTGTGTGAGATCAGTAACTGGGCTGACTGTCCCTGTGTGAGATCAGTAACTAGGCTGACTGTCCCTGTGTGAGATCAGTAACTGGGCAGACTGTCCCTGTGTGAGATCAGTAGCTGGGCTGACTGTCCTTGTGTGAGATCAGTAGCTGGGCTGACTGTCCCTGTGTGAGATCAGTAGCTGGGCTGACTGTCCCTGTGTGAGATCAGTAACTGGGCTGACTGTCCCTGTGTGAGATCAGTAGCTGGGCTGACTGTCCGTGTGTGAGATCAGTAACTGGGCTGACTGTCCTTGTGTGAGATCAGTAGCTGGGCTGACTGTCCTTGTGTGAGATCAGTAACTGGTGCCACATATGTGTGTAAAACACACGTCATCATTTCTCTTCTCGCAATGTTCAGAGTCAACTGCAGGGCAGGAAAAAACTAGTTTAACACATGTGAAGTTCCATATTAAGGAATTCAATTCCCGTGTCGAATGTCCGACACTCGTGTGGTACCAGGTGATTAACCAATCAGACCTACCTACATATGTGGTCAGAAACGTATATGACATCATGGTACTTAAGTCGGCTTCAGGTCAAAAAAGGTTCACGAAGATAAAAATCATAGACTACAGGAGAGTAGCAATGATGCTTAACGTAACTGAGGAATAGCGTCTTATGAGACTATACCATACTCAACAGATGCAGCAAACTGAATATTCACAATACATTCTGGGAGTCAGTCCTGCTAACCTGCTCATCACACAGAGGAAGATATTTGAAGGCTTCAATATGAAGCATGAGGACCTGTGAAGATTCTTGAGAGATATTTGTCCAAGAGCTCGTGAACAGGTCCTCCGCCGTCAATACTGACTCCCTTCCTTCAGGGCACCACACACCCCATCAAACCAGTACGATCACCCACCACGATTTTAATCTCATACATATTCATCGGATAATTACATCTATCAAGACGCCAATGACCACTTCAGTTTCTCGTCAAAACCGACGGAAATTCCATTCCACTTCATGTTCTTCCAACAACTCATCATTTCCCACCAATAGAATCTCTTGCTGGAGGTCAAGAACCACGTCATTCCACTTTATAAATCCTAAGAACCGTACGGCACTGGAGTCTCCTGCAAGGCACCCTTAACCCCGGCCATGCGACCCTTGATATGACCACTGGGTATGATGACAAGGCCTTTCGACTGACCCTTAAGGGTAAGGTCAAAGACCAGGGCCACCACACCCATGGGTAATACCGTTGCGCCTAAAACACCACGAGAACGACGGCCATATGACATCACAAATACATTCTTAAGGAACTTTTTCAGTAGGTAAAATCATAATAAAAATCAGCCGGGAGGAACGGTCGATGAGATAAAGATGACGTCAAAACCAAGTTAAACCCCGTAAAATAATTTTGCCCAAGCGGAATTTCGTAATGCCTTAACTGCTTACATACTTTGTTCCTGGACACCGTCTGTGTCTGGCCTCACCCACACACACTAGGTCTTCCAGTCCTGCCAACGGCGAGTGAATGACAGGAAAGGAACAGTTGGAGGTAACTGGTGGCTGTGCTATTGCTCAATCTGGCGCTACATATAATGCTTGATTACAGTACGTGAGAATCAGAGTACATGTTTCCACTACACTATTACCCACACGATGTTGCCTTGCCAGCTGACTACCTGCTTATTGTGTGTTCCCATTACTGCTGCTGCCGCCACATCAGGGCAGGTGAGGGTTCACCTACTCCTGCAGGTGACGTCAGACTTAAGGTGGTCGTGATGGTACATCTACCGGTGCAGACTGACGTAAGACTTAAACTAGTTTAGGTAAGTGTGTGTGTGTGTGTGTGTGTGTGTGTGTGTGTGTGTGTGTGTGTGTGTGTGTGTGTGTGCTTACCTTCTTATACTTTACGGGGAAGGAGTCTTCCACACGTAGGTTCCCATCTCACGAACATTCTCCACTACCATACAACTTTTTTAAACTGCATTATGTCTTGTTCACAACGCCCCCAACCCTGCTTCACTAAAATCCATTCGTCCACAACTCTTGTAGTACAAAAGCACTACTTCACATCTTTTCTAAAAAGTTTCTAACTTAATCTCATGTCTTCAGGTTGTTCTATACTTATAACTCTCGAAGAACTGTTCACTGTCTATGTCATCAATCGACTTTAGGAACTTAAAAGTTGTAATCAGGTAACCCCTCACTCTTCTCTCTTCCTTGGTGGGTGAACGTGAGGTCTCGAACCTTTTCCATGTAACTAAGCCCTCTTAATTCTGGTACCATCTTTGCTGAACTCCTCTGAACTCTCTCTGTTAGTTCTTCGTGTTTAAGTGAGATGGGTAAACCTGAGAAGGATGTTCTTGTTCTGGCCTAAAGTAAAACGTGAAAAGCCTGTATTTCCTTAACCACGTACTTGAATAGAATTATAATATTTGCCAACCGGCAGTTAAGGGCGATGTCAACGCCCAAGTCTCTATATTGGATAATATTCATATTGAGGTCTTGTTTCACTGTGTCCCAACCTCAATACCTCACATTTACTAGGGTTCAACTTTATCAGCCATGCATGAGACCTATTATGGGGTTTGCCTTAGTCCCCATTAGATTAATGCAATCCTCCTCTCTTTACAGTTCCCTTTTCACTTTGGCATTATCCAAATACAAAGGTAGGAATCCAATCCTTCTGGTAAGTCACTCACAAAGGGCAATGGTCCTAGAATCGAGCCCTTCGGCACGTCAATGGTGACAACCCATTTCGAAAAGCCTCCACTGACAAGGGAAAGTATTTACGAATTCTGGAGTAAACGAAAAACCTGCCTTTTAAAATGTGCCAGGTCACAGATGCTGGGAAAGACATGAGACGATAGAGAGTTCTCTATATTTCAATTAAAGCCAGGTCTTGATGTGTACTTTTGTCCATGACTGGAGCTCCAACGAGAGAGAGAGAGAGAGAGAGAGAGAGAGAGAGAGAGAGAGAGAGAGAGAGAGAGAGAGAGAGAGAGAGAGAGAGAGAGAGAGAGTCTGAACAGGCTATCTTCCAGTACTTCCTGGAACTAAAGGCTGTCTCATATTAGGAGGACAAATCCTTCTACTCCTCCTCTTCTTCCCATTCCTGCAACCACGAATCCAACTGGACAAAACAGACGATGTCTTCATCTCTCTGGTGAGGTTTGTTTCCACAACTGCTACAGTATCATGAGCATTTTTTTCTTATTCCTGCTACGACCCCTGTAATCCACATCTTTACAATTTACTACCGGACCATCTGCGTTTGTGCATATCACTTGCACTTCTGGCAGTTCAATCACTGCTCTCCGCAGCACTGGTGTGGGGCGGCTAAGTCATCCTCACTCAATTGACGTTTCCCGTACTTCGTCTTCTGCCTGTATTCTTTGCTTCCTTGTCTCTCTTCCTTTGTTTTATCGCCTCTAATAATGACACCACTGAATTCCGAGTCTCCAATTTTCTTAGCCCTGCTTAGGTACCTCCTGGCTACATGACTTGAATGCAGTCAAGACTGGTGCCTAAGTTCTTCTGTTCATGCACACCAACTGTCCCCGTTCCCTTGGCAAGTCTGAGGGTTCTTGGAGTCTTTTCATCATCATTCCTCCGTTCTTCACCGTTTCCTCTTTGTCTGGAATAGGGTCTTCGTCCAGTCAAAAAGCATCGATGATTTTCATCCATCAATCCCCTGCTTCACTGATCTACCTATTTTGCTGTCAACCACTTATTCTGTTATATCCATGTGTTTTGACGCGCCAGCCTCCTTGTCTCTGGTTATCTCTAAAATCTTTTCTTCCCCAAACAAGCAATGACTCCTGTTTACTCAGGACTTTTTAATGTGCGCAACATATACTGGACCATAAATATCCTCGAATATTCTGTCTCTAACGATGTACATTCTTCTCTCTACGCTTCTTGTGTTCCGACGTAACAATGTGCCCAGATCTCTGTTCCTCCATGTCATTCTTTATGATTTGATTCTGTTGAACATTCTCATACTCTTTTCCCCATCACCATCCACCATCAATGATAACCTATGGACTCTGTTACTGGCATTGTGTTGAACAGTCTCTAAGGCTTTCAACAAAGACCCTTCTGACCCTTTTTGCAATTCAATAATTTCACTTTCTAGCAAATGCATTCAAATACCTATTTACACTATACGGAAAGGGAGTCTTACACTCGTGGAGCCCCGTCTCTTATAATACTCCACTATCTTACATCATTTTAAGCTTCTGTGAGCTGTCCACATTTACCACGCCCTTGTCCAGTTTAGTCAACTCATCCACCACTCTTACACTGTAAAAGCACTTCTTTATATCTTCTTTTAACGTTTACTGCTTAATATCACGTTATGAATTCCGGTTGTTATATCCTTATATCTTTCGAAAGAACAATTCACTGTCTACATCAATCTGGTTTAAAAACTTAAAAGGCTGTAATGAGATCACCCCTCACACTTCTCTATGCCATGGGGGGCTAATTCTAGGCCTCTAGTCTTTCTGTGTACTTCTAGTACCATCTTTGCTGCCATTCCTTTGCACCTTCTCTATTAGCTCTTTGAGCTTCTTTAGGTGCGGTAACCAAGCTTGAGAAGCCTATTCTAGTTTTGGCCTAATGTAGGATGTCAACAGCTTTCTAAATATTTCCTTATCCATACATCTGAACGCTGTCCTAATATTCGCCAAAAGACATTCTGTCTCTTTTACAGGTTAGTGAGGATATTATCTACCAAGTTCATCTTACACACAGATCCCTTTAGCTTATTTCCTACTGGATGATACTCACACTGATGCCCTCTCTCACTGTGTCCCATCCCATTTACTTTGCAATTACTCGGATTGATCTTCGTTAATTGTAAATATCAGACCCATTTTGGAGTCTGTCGCGCCAAGGATTCGAACCCATGACTCACAGCCAGTTGCAATAACTGTTGCACCACGGTGGTCGCCTGTGTTTGTTTAAACACAACGACACTCTGTAGTATAAATACGAAAGGAACCAGCAGTACTATGCTACTGAGCGCTTATATATATATATATATATATATATATATATATATATATATATATATATATATATGAGCACTCCCCGCATGACTCCTTCTGTTTCCCCATTTAGAAAGTTAAAATACAAGGAGGGGAAGGTTTCTAGCCCCCCGCTCCCGTCCCCTTTAGTCACCTTCTACGACACGCGGGGAATTTGTGGGAAGTATTCTTTCTTCCCTATCCTCAGGGATACGGGAGGGGGCGAAGGTTCTGGAAGCAATGAAGAATGTGTGGAAGGCGAGAACGTTGTCTCGGAGAGCAAAAATGGGTATGCTTGAAGGAATAGTGGTTCCAACTATGTTGTATGGTTGTGAGGCGTGGGCTATAGATAGGGTTGTACAGAGGGTGGACGTGTTGGAAATGAGATGTTTGAGGACAATATGTGGTGTGAGGTGGATTGATCGAGTAAGTAATGAAAGGGTAAGAGAGTTGTGTGGTAATAAAAAGTGTGGATGAAAAAGCAGAAGAGGGTGTACTGAAATGGTTTGGTCACATGGAGAGAATGAGTCAGGAAAGATTGACAAAGAGGATATATGTGTCAGAGGTGGAGGGAACGAGGAGAAGTGGGAGATCAAACTGGAGGTGGAAGGATGGATTGAAAAAGATTTTGAGCGATCGGGGTCTGAACATACAGCAGGGTGAAAGGCGTGCTAGGAGTAGAGTAAATTGGAACAATGTGGTATATCGGGGTCGACGTGCTGTCAATGGATTTAACCAGGGCATGTGAAGCGTCTGGGGTAAACCATGAAAAGTTTTGAGGGGCCTTGATGTGGAAAGGGAGCTGTGGTTTCGGTGCATTACACATGACAGCTAGAGGCTGAGTGTGAACGAATGTGTTCTTTGTTGTCTTTTCCTAGCGCTACCTCGCGCGCACGCGGGGGGAGGGGGTCATTTCATGTGAGGTGGGGTGGCGGCGATAATGGACGAAGGCAGCCTGTATGAGTATGTACATGTGGATATATGTATATGTCTGTGTATGTATATGTGCGTATACGTTGAAATGTATAGGTATGCATACGTGCGTGTGTGGGCATGTATGTATATACATGAGTACGTGGGTGGGTTGGGCCATTCTTTCGTGTTTCCTTGCGCTACTTCGCTAACGCGGAGACAGCGACAATAATATATATATATATATATATATATATATATATATATATATATATATATATATATATATATATTTATATATATATATATATATATATATTATATATTATATATATATATATATATATATATATATATATATATATATATATATATTATATATATATATATATATATATATATATATATATATTATATAAATATATATATATATATATTATCCCTGGGGATAGGGGAGAAAGAATACTTCCCACGTATTCCCTGCGTGTCGTAGAAGGCGACTAAAAGGGAAGGGAGCGGGGGGCTGGAAATCCTCCCCTCTCGTTTTTTTTTAATTTTCCAAAAGAAGGAACAGAGAAGGGGGCCAGGTGAGGATATTCCCTCAAAGGCCCAGTCCTCTGTTCTTAACGCTACCTCGCTATCGCGGGAAATGGCGAATAGTATGAAAAAAAAAAAAAAATAATATATATATATATATATATATATATATATATATATATATATATATATATATATATATATATATATATATAACAAGGTGATAACAAGTAGTGGTGATGCGAGAAGGAGATGGAGTGAGTATTTTGAAGGTTTGTTGAATGTGTTTGATGATAGAGTGGCAGATATAGGGTGTTTTGGTCGAGGTGGTGTGCAAAGTGAGAGGGTTAGGGAAAATGATTTGGTAAACACAGAAGAGGTAGTAAAAGCTTTGCGGAAGATGAAAGCCGGCAAGGCAGCAGGTTTGGATGGTATTGCAGTGGAATTTATTAAAAAAGGGGGTGACTGTATTATTGACTGGTTGGTAAGGTTATTTAATGTATGTATGACTCATGGTGAGGTGCCTGAGGATTGGCGGAATGCGTGCATAGTGCCATTGTACAAAGGCAAAGGGGATAAGAGTGAGTGCTCAAATTACAGAGGTATAAGTTTGTTGAGTATTCCTGGTAAATTATATGGGAGGGTATTGATTGAGAGGGTGAAGGCATGTACAGAGCATAAGACTGGGGAAGAGCAGTGTCGTTTCAGAAGTGGTAGAGGATGTACGGATCAGGTGTTTGCTTTGAAGAATGTATGTGAGAAATACTTAGAAAAACAAATGGATTTGTATGTAGCATTTATGGATCTGGAGAAGGCATATGATAGAGTTGATAGAGATGCTCTGTGGAAGGTATTAAGAATATATGGTGTGGGAGGCAAGTTGTTAGAAGCAGTGAAAAGTTTTTATCGAGGATGTAAGGCATGTGTACGTGTAGGAAGAGAGGAAAGTGATTGGTTCTCAGTGAATGTAGGTCTGCGGCAGGGTTGTTTAATTTGTTTATGGATGGGGTTGTTAGGGAGGTAAATGCAAGAGTTTTGGAAAGAGGGGCAAGTATGAAGTCTGTTGGGAATGAGAGAGCTTGGGAAGTGAGTCAGTTGTTCGCTGATGATACAACGCTGGTGGCTGATTCATGTGAGAAACTGCAGAAGCTGGTGACTGAGTTTGGTAAAGTGTGTGAAAGAAGAAAGTTAAGAGTAAATGTGAATAAGAGCAAGGTTATTAGGTACAGTAGGGTTGAGGGTCAAGTCAATTGAGAGGTAAGTTTGAATGGAGAAAAACTGGAGGAAGTAAAGTGTTTTAGATATCTGGGAGTGGATCTGGCAGCGGATGGAACCATGGAAGCGGAAGTGGATCATAGGGTGGGGGAGGGGGCGAAAATTCTGGGAGCCTTGAAGAATGTGTGGAAGTCAAGAACATTATCTCGGAAAGCAAAAATGGCTATGTTTGAAGGAATAGTGGTTCCAACAATGTTGTATGGTTGCGAGGCGTGGGCTATGGATAGAGTTGTGCGCAGGAGGATGGATGTGCTGGAAATGAGATGTTTGAGGACAATGTGTGGTGTGAGGTGGCTTGATCGAGTAAGTAACGTAAGGGTAAGAGAGATGTGTGGAAATAAAAAGAGCGTGGTTGAGAGAGCAGAAGAGGGTGTTTTGAAATGGTTTGGGCACATGGAGAGAATGAGTGAGGAAAGATTGACCAAGAGGATATATGAGTCGGAGGTGGAGGGAACGAGGAGAAGAGGGAGACCAAATTGGAGGTGGAAAGATGGAGTGAAAAAGATTTTGTGTGATCGGGGCCTGAACATGCAGGAGGGTGAAAGGAGGGCAAGGAATAGAGTGAATTGGAGCGATGTGGTATACCGGGGTTGACGTGCTGTCAGTGGATTGAATCGGGGCATGTGAAGCGTCTGGGGTAAACCATGGAAAGCTGTGTAGCTATGTATATTTGCGTGTGTGGACGTATGTATATACATGTGTCTGGGGGTGGGTTGGGCCATTTCTTTCGTCTGTTTCCTTGCGCTACCTCGCAAACGCGGGAGACAGCGACAAAAAAAAAAAAAAAAAAAAAAAAAAATATATATATATATATATATATATATATATATATATATATATATATATATATATATATATATATATATATACATATATATACATATATATACATATATATATATATATATATATATATATATATATATATATATATATATATATATATATATATATATACCGGTAAAGTGGCCTGTCAAACTGGCGGTGGAGCGGTATGACATCTTGGATGTACTTAGCAAAGGTCAGTTGAAGGACGAATTCTTCCATGTGTGTTACGACAGAGTAGAGGAAAAGTGTAACGTCCTAACATACGTACAAGGAAAACTAGTCCAAATGATGAAAAGTCACGACTTAAATGAAGGCAAGTAATTGCATTCGTGTGGCGATGTAGCCAAGCTGAACGGCGAGTCGTCCACACAGCGAAGGACACAAGGAGGAAGGTCTGATATCACAGAGGTATCACCATGTCGTCAGTGATGGTTTCTTCATGTATTATGGAAGTACAGAGTTCGAGCGAAATACCGAGTGAAGCCCTAGGGACGTGTCACGTATATAATGACCCAGATAATTCCTCGTAAATGTGAGATCAAGTAAACTTTACGAGATGTTAAGGTCTCTCTGTATAGATAAAAAACGAGGCACTTCCCTCTACTCGTCTGGTTTCACAGCATACTTTAACCCCTTCAACATCAAAATCACGTCACTAAGCGACGTACAAGAGCATACCCGACCCTGCCAGGGGGAATAAAATGCAAGTGATTATCCCTCCGATTTGCCACAGCCATCGGCCCCGGCCATATTTCAGGACCAAACACGTCGCGTATTAGACACGCTTGGACGACTAATCCCTGGCCAGAGCGGCCGGCGCGGCGCCTGAGGGGCCCCTCCCACGCGACGCCGCCCGCCCGCCAGGAGGATGACAGTGGTTGGGCAACTCGTTATCATGAGAGGCGCGGCGCTCTGCCTTTCCCGCCCAAACACAATTAACAACTCCCACGCACGGGGTGCATATTGATCAACCCACGGATCCTCAGCCACGAACGATTGCTATGTTCCAACACTCCTCTACCATACATTCGTAGTTTCCAATCCTTTTCACGACGAATTCGAGCATGCATCATTATTACCTTAGTACTAACATCTACGGACGTGTTTCCGGCACAATACAGGTTAACCGTCGCAACCTTTCATGTGATGCACCTTATTACGGCATCATATATGTGTGAGTAGACTACCTGCCCACACTCACCTGACGGACTTCGTAAAGGCTTGAGAACCAACTACCTCAACAAGTCCCGTCATTACAGGTTACAGTTAATAATCACCTGCCGGAATATTACATCGTTTAATGATACGAGAGGAGTAATAATTAACCCTCAGGCATCATGGTGCAACGGTCATACCGTAGTACTCAAAGGGTAAACCTGACTGGAAAGGATGAGGTTTCAGCTTGCAATACTAACTCTTCCCCCCGCCCACCCCTTCCTTCCTTTTTCTCACAGCCGATATGACGCGAGCACACAGATGCCCCCAACTGCGGCCATCTTGCTTGAAAAATAAAGATGTATGAGGGGAAAAATCCGAGATCCTTAACTGTTACCTAGACCCAATTCTCACTGGAAAAGTTATAGGAAGATGGGAAAAAAATTTCCCAGCTCCACTAGTTAAGGAAATAAGGGGGTGCCATAATGGTCAATCCCCGCGTGGTTCGTCTCCACACACAAACTATGGGAAGCAAGAGCCAGTAGCGTGTAACGGGTTCAGGTCTCAGGGGCTGAGACGTACGCAGACAGCACACGAGATTAGTGTCCCAAAACAATACCAGTAGAACAGAGAGACCGACAGACAGACACACGCAACATCACACCAAATACAGAGCAACTTGTTGAACAAAGATGTTGTTTGAGGTATTAAACCTCCCTACAACTCAGGAGGTGCGGGCCCTATGCTCTAGGGCGGCCCGCCGTGGTGAGGGACCTAAGCACTGGGCCCAGGGGGTTGGGCTTGTTATCCCACCCGGCCCCCACGAGAGCCAGGCCCCCCTCTGTTGAAGAGAGGTAAAAAACAGGAGAATTAATGTGGCGAAAGGCTACTGATTCCACTCTGGGGCTACCAAGGATGAATAAAATCCCTGATGTTATGGTATTGTTGATCAAAATAATAATAACTGTCAACTGAACTACACTTCCAATGTTTGGGATCCAGTGGTGTCCATTATGTAGGGTTTCCAGGAGAGAGCAATGGATGACTAAGATGGTTAGGTTGTTACAGTTGTAATGCAGTCTTCTATTTGAATATTAGCTCCAAATTATGAGAGGATATATTTTCGATGCCAGACAAGGAAACTACCATCAGAGTGAGGAGAAGGAGTAAGAGTAGAAGCAAGCAAAGCAAAATTGTCGGCATAAGAGTAACTAGGGTTAGAGGATGATGAAAGGTGATTCATGGATAGAAGGAAGAGGATAGGTGACAAGACAGAGCCTTAAAGGACACCACCTGCTGACTGGGTAAGACCGAGAAGTAACTCCCATCAACAACCACCGTGATGGAAAAACTTGAAAGGATACTATACACCAGAGAAGAGACAGAAGCGGATAAGCCAAAAGATGTTAGTTTGGTATGCAAAGACAAGTGCCACATCATGCTCAGTGCAATGGAGACGTTGAACACCACAAAACATTCATCATCAATATCCATGACAGACGACGACCAGAGACTGGACACACCAGGGAGATCGACAGGAGACCAAACACTATGAAAACTGTTTTGGTGAGCTACAGGAAGCGAATGATATCATAAGTGCTTAAGACAGAGTTAAACTGAGTCTCGAAGACTCTGGAGAGAGCAAGAGTAAAAGAGGGCCATACCTGGAAGGACTGGAACAGTCTCCTCTCTTCGGGATGGACTGAACCAAGGTATGCTTCCATTAAGGGAAAATACGAGTGTCTAGACACTGGACATAAGCAAGCAAGGAACGGAGACGGCTCAAAAGCACACTTCTTTGAGGACACGAACGACGTGTGCCATTCAATACGCATAGTTACCCCTGTAGCTGGTAGGCATCTCGGACCAACTTTCCGTGAAAGACAAAAAAGTATTGGAGTGAGCGCAGATTGTGTAGGAGGTGGTGCGGAACGAGGATACATGTGAAGTCATCCCGGTGTAAGAGGTAAATAAGGTGGAGAAAAGGTCGGCTTTATCAGATGAAAAGTTATACACTGATCAGATCTGAATAGAGTAGGATACAATGAATCACATAAGGTATTGGATAATTTTATCCGTTGAAGTATCTGTCAAACCAACATACTTCGTTCTTACGGAAGCTTGATTGAGTCTACGAGTAACAGTTTTGCAATGATTTCAGGCGCAAGTGAAGACACGTTCAGGCTAGGACCAGTCATTACCATTGTTCTGAGCCATCATGTGACATGACACAAGCCTGGCAGCTTTATACTTCAGCAATTACTGTGATCCTTCCGCCCTCCTCCCTCCGCAGCTCCGCCTAATTTGCATCGGCAATAACGCTGATGGGGCAAGGGTGGAGCCAACTGGTAACGGAACACAGAAAGTCACCTACAAGGTCAACCTTCACACGAGCTATGTGACCGACTAGCCAAAGTCTACCTCCAACATCCTGACACATCGAACTGTTCCTAACAGCTTACATCATCTGAATAATGTTTCTAATGTCTCCCGGGCTAGTTTTAATCCCTCCTGGCTCTGATACCGGCCAAGATTTCTAGAAACTTCATCTAGCTGACCCAGCTGGAGCTGCTCTCACTCCAACATATTGATTATCTGATGACAAGTTAGGTACGTCTTGGATGTACCCATCCAGTACCGTCGTGAACGCAGTGTGATGCACAGCTTGACCGTGTTTATCAGTACAGTACGGGACTATTTTTCTCTTGCGTTCAAGAGATCTGAACGCCTTTTCATTATGTATCTAAGTTCCCCATTTCACCGAGGATAAACCTAGTTTTAACCTATTCCAGGGAATTAGACATTCATCTGTATCAATGTATGTCGTGCATGATCTTAGTACATTCATTGGGGCAATATCGCGCATTAACGGGTTAAGAGTACAAAGTAGTAATCCATGTGTTTCCTCCACGGCTCACTAATGGTTAAGAGTTGCCTGCCATTCAATATATAATTTCACACGCTGACGCCACCGTCGTTCCACGATACTCAAGTTTGATGTCCTGGTATAACAACACCCAAAATCCTCAACAGAACCTTCATGGGTTACGGTAGGGCCATGTGCGCCTTCGTGGGGACAGAAGGACCAGAACTTTGCTTACATCGTATTCTTAGCGTCTGACTAACACTGCCACCGCCTCCGATGAAGAAGACTACAGAGAAAATTCTTTTCTGGTCCACGAGGGAGATGCATAGTTATATGGTTCGTGTTTCTGTGAATTTCAAAATTGAAATGAAAGCTGTGAGGGGTAGCACCCTTCCCTGAGGGAGTCAGCTGTGGACGAGAAGAGCAAATGGCTCCACCACAGTTCACACCATACTGTTTCCTGGAACAGTCTATTTCCCTTATTGACCTGGAACAGAGTCCAGTTTCTTCCTTGTGTTGAAAGAGAGCGAATTTCTTTCATTTTGTTGGAACACAATTGTGTTGGAACAGAGTCCAATTTCTTCCTTGTGTTTTAAGCTCATTCTTCTCATTTTCTTGGAACATAGTCCATTCCCTACATTGTGTTGGAAGAGAATCCAACTCCCTCCTTGTCTTAAGAAAAGAGACTCTATTTCCCTCGTGTTGGAAGACAGTCCAATTCCCTCCTTGTCTTGGAACAATGGCAGCTGAAAACCCACCGACACTTATTTTGTTAGTTATCCTCATCGCCTGAACCAGCGCCAAGTACTTACCCTCAGGCAGGTCTCTGTTAATGTAAGCCAACCTGGTGTTACAAGAGGATGTACAGCCTTTCTCAAGCGTTAGTAATAAGCAAACATCAGATTGCAAGTGGGTCCATACGATTTATAACGTAACATTTGTATAACATGGGCATCTGTCAGGGATACAGGAGTCAAAGTGTCATACTCCATATAACGATTTAAGTTTCTCTGACACACGCAACTTGTTGTTTTAGGCAAATGTGTCATGTACATGTTGAGGGAAATCCGGCACACTGTAAGGAAATCCCTTCTCC
Organism: Panulirus ornatus; assembly: GCF_036320965.1. Taxonomy (NCBI): domain Eukaryota; kingdom Metazoa; phylum Arthropoda; class Malacostraca; order Decapoda; family Palinuridae; genus Panulirus; species Panulirus ornatus. Next base: position 30,904,055 of record NC_092240.1, read on the forward strand.
AACACCTCCTCGCCTAACCCTACACACGCATGTCTTACGTTGAGTATTGGTAGGTCCATCCCACCTCCACAGCTCGTCTTGGGACCAGGCTATGATCCTCCGATCAGTCAGGTTATCTAGGGTCGCCTCCTGGCTGGTTAGGTTCACATCATAAAGATACCGGTACTTGTTCACAGCTCTCTCTCTCTCTCTCTCTCTCTCTCTCTCTCTCTCTCTCTCTCTCTCTCTCTCTCTCTCTCTCTCTCTCTCTCTCCCTCTCTACTATTGGCCGGTCCACAAAGTTTTAAATGATTACAGGAAGAGTTCAACAGTTTCGAGCATCCGGAGGTTTCCAGTGTTTACCCTTCCGTACCTGCCGACTTGTGTTACTGTTGGTGTTAATCTCGTCTTCCACGTCGACATTTCAGGCTATGCTAGTACAACTGGTCTGGTACACAGCCACCTTCAGAGTGCAACACTCGAGCCAGGCTGTGGGGACGATGAGGGCCTGCGGGCTGTGGCTTCCAACAGCTTGGTCGACTAACAACCCAACCCGACAGCCTGGGTCCAGCCCGGGCCGTGGGAATACAAGACCCTCGAAAACTTCTGGTATAACTGGGGCTGATTTTTAATCATTCTACAACCTAAGTTTAGACAGAGAGTAAATGCTAAAAGATCGATTTTATTTTCCTCCTCAGTGGAAAAATATTAAACCCACATTAACCCGTGTACGTTAATGAAATGTTTACATAAGTAATCAAGCAATCAACAAGTTCCTGTTCCTAGACGGCTTCCACGCTTTCCATTCCGCGTTACAAATCACTGAACACAGCATGAACACAACAATCAAAATTCAAATACAACATCTTCCCTGATGTTGTGAGGAATCATGTACCAGAATACTCACCAGATACAACGTGACTAACTTCTCCAACTGTCTCCAGTTGGCTACACAGTCTAAGACGTCTGTCATCTACTCTTTCCATGTCTTCAATACTAAACAGAAACATCCTAACACAACTTCCGGGGCGGAACATGGCGGGAATGAGTTCAAGGACGAAGTAGAAAGGGTAGACTACGTCAGCCCTCTGGATCCCATCAACGACTCGCTTGTTACACTGCCACGACACTGCTCAAGGACAAGAAAAGGGTTAGACAAACTTCGAATCCACCTCTGGATACCTTAAGCGTCCTCGAAATAGTTCTGAAGACTTTTTTCTTTGGTCAAGAAACATGTTGAAGCAAAATGATTCCGTGATATGTGATGATATGGGGACCTCTCGAACAGGTAGACTTCACTGGGATCCTGTATACAATGTCATATGAAGGCCGGTCAACACACACCGTTTTCTAAAAGAGCGAATGTGGATTCAAAGTTCAAGAACACCTAAAATCTTTTTGGTTATCCTCTCTCTCTATACATATATTGCTTCGTCAGGACCCCACATTAACTCCATGATATATGGTGATCAAAAATACAGGTTGGAAGACAAGGACGGCAAGAGAGGAAAATGAAAATGCTAATAATTTCCATATTCCGGGTTTTTCTGCTCACCAAGGATTCTTAACGATCACTCCTGGTGGGCATTAGACCATCATCTGAGCCATGACAGAAGCAAAGGCCAGAGAAAACGTGAGATACAAAATAATCAAGGCTATATTCCGAGGAGGGATTACTGTCCAGTTGCATCCTAATATCTGGGGGAGAGAGAGAGAGAGAGAGAGAGAGAGAGAGAGAGAGAGAGAGAGAGAGAGAGAGAGAGAGAGAGAGAGAGAGAGAGAGAGAGAGAGAGAGAGCAAATGTGATGTTCGTCCACAAAAACCATCCACAACTTCAAGGTAACCTCTTTTTTTACCTGGAGAATTTCCATCACGATCCTCCCGTAAACATTGAATGTGTATGATAACAATACTACCAGGAAAATACAATAATAAATGTAATCAGATTGAAAACCCGGTCATCATATCTCGCAATGATACAATCCGGTGATAGCACCAGGTACAGGAAGAGTGAGTCAGAGAGAGAGAGAGAGAGAGAGAGAGAGAGCGTGTAGGGTGGTTAATGAAGGTCAGAGCAGCAGCAGCAGCAGCAGCAAAAAAGAAAAAAAAAAAAAGGTGAGGAACGTCTGCAGGAACGGACGACGGGTACAGGCGGGGGTACAACAGGATGGCAACGAGAGGAGGCGGAAGTGGGAGGAGAGGTAATGATGATGGCGACGGTGGCAGTGGGCAAACGAAGGTACCTTACGGCAGTGAGGGAAGGCCCCGGGGGAGGAGAGCTAAGGTAACGTACAGCATGGTAAAGGGTAGGTCGAGACGAGTCTGCTAGATGTGAAGGGTCATATCACATCTCACACCACTACAGTCGCCCTCACAGTGGCGAGTGAGGAGTGTTTCCCCTCTCACCCGCCTCACACAACACACAGTTCAACACCTACACGAACGAGGGGCCAAGTCTGCACATGATACTCATGCCATCATCCACAATTTGGACCATCTAACTAACCTGATCCAGCTATTCTTTTTTTTCTTCTAGTTCGGCCTCCCTCACCGTCATCAATTAAGAACTAGTGGCGAGGAAGAAAAAAAATATATATATTCATGCGGCACAAAAAGGTGGCGTGGCGGCAAAAACCTGCCGCGTGAAGGACAGAAGCAACAGGTGGGGCGCGTCACCGCCCTGCCATCGCCGAGGAAATTATACACAAAATTGGGTGGCATGAGCGAGGGGCGAGACCGGCACCAGATGACCGCGGCTGCTCCAGCACGCGCCCCGCACCGCAACCCACGTGTTCCTACAACCGCCACCCACCACCCCATGTGCTGCCTTACCCAGGTGTTATGACTCCCCGACCTCACCCTACTATACCAACGCTACACTGCACTACCTGCCTCACACCTACACTGCCTGCACGACCAACACGAGGCTCCACACACACACACACACACACACCACTTGAGCGACAATAATGCTTGCCCTAGTCACAACATGCACGCGAGGTGCATCATCTCATCAATACCATGGACCCTACAAGGCCTGCACTATGGTCATGTTTAAGGTCCTCACTTATAACATCATCTCATCCTGTCACATCCACTCACTGTAGCACGGTTACCTTGGGTACAGTGCGACCATATGCTCCCTGCACTACCTCATGGAGTGAGGGTGGTGGTGGGGTGAGGGTGGTGATGGGGTGAGGGTGGTGTTGGAGTTAGGGTGGTGATGGGGTGAGGGTCACGGTGTTGGGGTGAGGGTGGTGATGAGGTGAAGGGTCACGGTGTTGGGGTGAGGGTGGTGATGGGATGAGGGTCACGGTGTTGGGGTGAGGGTGGTAACAGTACCACTGCCATAACAATCGTCACCAGACAAATGAGTAAGAGTATGGAAGCCACGCCCACCATCACCACCACACTGCCATAACACACGACCACAACATGCTACCACAACATACGACCATAACATATGACCACAACATACGACCATAGAATACGACCTCAGCATACGACCATAAGACCACAAAGTTCTACCACGAAATACGACCATAACATAAGACCACAACATACTACCACAACATACGACCACAACATACGACCACAGAATACGACCTCAACATACGACCATAAGACCACAACGTACCACCACAACATACGACCATAACATAAGACCACAACATACTACCACAACATACGACCACAACATACGACAACAACATACTACCACAATATAAGACCACAACATACGACCATAAAATACGACCTCAATATACGACAACAAGACCACAACGTACTACCACAACATACGACCATACCATACTACCACAACATACGACCATAACATACGAACACAACATACTACCACAACATACGACCTTAACATAAAACCACAACATACGACAATAACATACGACCGCAACATACTTCAACAACATAGGACCATAACAGACTACCACAACATACGACCACAACGTACGACCATAACATACGACCACAACATACGACCATATTACCACAATATACGGCCACAACGTACGACCATAACATACTACCACAGCATACTACCACAACATACGACCATAACATAAAACCACAACATACTACCACAACATACGACCATAACATACGACCACAACAAACAACCATAACATACAACCACCACAACATACTACCACAACATACTACCACAACATATGACCACAACAGACGACCATAACATACGACCACAACATCCTAACACAACATACGATCACAACATACGACCATAACATGCGACCATAACATATGACCACAACATGCTACCACAACATACGACAACAACATACGACCATAACACACGACCATAACATACGACCACAACATACGACTATAACATACTACCACAATATACGACCATAACATACGACCATAACATACTTTGCGGCCACACAACAATCACCGCTGTCGTACCTGTCCCCAGTTCCATTCCCAGTAAATTTCCCTCCGTTCTCACGATCTATAAAGCAAGTCACTGCTGTCAAAACGAAAGCGGTTCCAGATTCAGGTTAGCCCTCCTTGACAATCTAAACCACTGGGTTAATTGACCACTTAGCCATCATATCCAATACCTCTCCCCTCCACACTGGTGGCTCACTATTGCCTCTTGCCTTCCTTGCTTACTAGTTACTTTGCGTTCAACGTTGAGAGAAATTCAACTGTGTGTACCTCACCCTCGTATGGCCCGCGAGGCTTCATTCACTCCCAATTCCGCTGTCAACCGGCCGAACACACTCTCTCTCTCTCTCTCTCTCTCTCTCTCTCTCTCTCTCTCTCTCTCTCTCTCTCTCTCTCCCCTGACGTCACAGGAATTATCTGCGAGCTCTTTGTCCGCAGCCACCAATAACCTCAGACTTTTCAAATCCAAGGCGTCTGCCCGCGTGTTATCGACAAACTGACACTTGCATCTCCTGTAATATGCAGCGCAAAATCAGCTCCAGTACACGACACACAGCCGGCCACTCCTGCCTCTCTTGCCCTTGCATCTTACAAGCTTGTGAATAATTCTGAACGATTAAAAGTTGCGCCAGAAGCCTCTGCCTTAAAATTCATCCTTCAGTGTCCATATATGATGGGACAACCTTCACCAGGTGTTCATTACTATATATATATATATATATATATATATATATATATATATATATATATATATATATATATATATATATATGACTGGTTATTTGGGCTTTAGGCCTGTCAACTACCAGTCACTATGGACGTCAAGACCAAATTATAACCAAAATCCGACAAATCTCTGAAACCTTCTTCATGTGGCAAGGATAATTCCGAGACCACATACACCCTCGCTCTGTAGTGCCTCATGAGCATGTTTGGGTGTTCCCTGTTCACTGAAAGCCAAACTGAAAAGTAGGATTCCTTCCTCAACACAACGAAGCGAAACAAACGCAGCAACCATCTCTGGCGCACGATAAAGACAGATCCTTTTTCACCGAACTACTCCAGGCCCCCACTCGTGAAACACCTCTGACCCATTCCAGTAACAACCCTTCTCCCTACTCGACAATCAGCCACAAGCAAACTTCACATATAGAGTCATTAATAACACACACAAAATCACCTCGAGAAACAACAACTTATCCACCCTTCACTCCCGCTCATACAAGCAGTGCCATTAACACCTTCAAGATCTCTCGTGTAACAAACCCTGACAAAATATCAAATTCTTACACACAACACTTTTGGCCCAGCTGCAGTCGAAGTACTTACACACATCTTCCTCCATTACAGACAACAACAAAATCCTTAACATCTGAAAACTTGCCAACATAATACCAATCCTAATGCCCTCCAAACCATCCAACTCTCCCTCCTCTTCCCTACCGCTCTATATCAATTCTGTCTTTAGTACCCAAACTCTGCAAAAAAAACTGATCCACAAAAGAAAGAATCAAATATTCCGCTCTCACTTATACAACATGGCTTTAGACACAACCACTCCACCACCACTCTACAGAGTGACCCCAAACAACACATCCTAGATGGCTTCAATCAACCATGCCTCCCGTTCCGCAGGATACTAATGACAACAGCCACTGTCCACCGACACATCCTCACACAAAAGATCCCCTCCACAACAATGACAAAAAGTCACTGACCAGCTGCCATCCCAGTCACTCACAATGGCTTCACTTACAAAACCCTTAAACTTAACCGTGAGTTTGCCCAAGGAGCAGTTCCTTCTCTTACCCTCTTTGATCTCTTCCTGTGCGACCTTCATTACTTCCAGCAAACGACGACATTGATGGTCCTTTCATCGGCAGACGACCTCACTATCACAACACCATGACACCGCGGAAGCAACAACAAACATAAAGGACGACATTACACAAGTGGAACAATGGCTTACCCAGAGCAGAGTGTCTCTGTATCTCCACTCCTCTAACCCTGAACGGACAGGAATCCACCTCACATCCTCTAGTCACCTTGAATGGACAATCACTTCCACAGAACAAAACACCATCCATTCCAAGCATTACGTATGACACAAACATGAATCTCACTCAAAACACTAACTGGCATCAAGGACACAAACACCAGGTCATCCACTCTATCAAATGCAAAATTAAGAGCTACAAACTCCCGCGGTGTAGCGGTTAGCGTTCCCGACCTTAACGCATTCACGGGCCGCCCAGGGTCGAGCGCATACGTTCGAATCCTGGTTGCGGCAGTCGATCCACAGTCAACTCAGCTGTTCATCCACACCTAGGGGTTGGTCGGTAAAATCGTACCTGGCTCAGGCTAAGGCCTCAGCAACATAGAAAAAAACACACACACACACAAAACAGAGCACTAGGAACAATCACCGGTAGCCTAACCACCACAAATATTCAACACCTACACAACGAGACGAATATGCTTTCAGTACAGTCTAATGCTCGGCACCCAATTGGACCTTGCAACAGCAAATTGCTTTATAACTAACCATAAACCACCAGACGAATAAAAATCTTATCACAGTTTCGCACGTCATCAACTTATATTCACTGATTCTCCCTTACTCCAACAAACATGACAATGACAAAACTGAAAAAAATATACACATGAAAAATAAGCTAATATGCGTAAACAACAGAATCCTCTATCTATCCTTCTCAAGACCACTCACAACCGTCTGGAACTATGCTCCCCACACATGTAAAAGTTACTCTTTCTCGTCTCTGTTCTGTGCTACAACACCATAAACCACCTATCCAACATCTCATAAGACCAATCACACCCAAGAAGCAATTCGCCACAATTAAGACACTATACACTTTCTCGTGCTAAACACACACACACGCACACACACACACACACACACACACACACACGCACACACACACACACACACACATTATCACCATAATCATCATCTGTGGTCTTACCCGATGGTCTTGGCTGGCTTACCTGGGGCTGGAGGGTAGAGTTAGTAGAGTGAAGGTGTGTGGGTGATTATTAATCTTGGGTTCCGGGAAGGAAGTTTTACACTCGTGTTACCTTGTATAGGTTATATGTACCAAGTCTTTACTCCTATGTGTGTATATATACACACAAATACACCAGTCTGGGTCAGGCATCATCGCGAGGGAAGGATGAAGTCCTGGATTGGGTGTGGCCAACTGCCGCCCCCATTTTCAATCAAGCAGGCCCGTCATGACTTATAGCAAGTAACGCTAACCACCCCACCATGGAAGCCCCCGTGTGTGTGTGTGTGTGTGTGTGTGTGTGTGTGTGTGTGTGTGTGTGTGTGTGTGTGTGTGATTTCATACTTGTTCGCAGACTTCCACGTAGCGTGGTGCGCTAGGAACAGACGGAGAGAACTCTTATTTGCTCACATCTAGTCTTTGAGCTGTCATAAATTATGTACCGACACCAAATTCCTTCAATATACCCCTAGTGGCCCCCTACCTACTGATCATTTCACTACGTCAGACGTAACTCGTTCATTTCGTTAGTGCAACACTCACGTCAAGCAATAGAGTTCAAACGTACTTACTGTTGTTTACAGGAGATTTCGTTGAAGTCTTTCCCTGATCATATGGAGTACAATACTCTTCGCATTACTGTCACTGTAGCAGTATGTTAAATACTTGTTACCAACAACAATGGGTGGAGGTTTCAACACAAGAGAGTGCTGAAGATGAAGAGAGAGTAGTTACGAAAACAAAAGAGGGATGGCAGATGTGTGTCGGGAAGGAAGATGAAGGAAGGGGCCTCGACTTACTGTGGACGGGACGTCGGCCAACTGGGAACACTATCCGGGACTCACCTGCGGAGTAAACAAAATATAACTGTCACGACTGGTAGTCTGGTGTTGCCTTGGGTGACGTACACGGGGTCCAAACTGTCTAGCACCCCTACATAGAGACCAAACCCAACACAGTGTTTGAATTCATTGTGCTTACATCTACAAGACTAGATACCTGCAGATATACTTACTGGGATATGTAATGCGCTCTGTGCATCAGAGAGATCTGTATGCGTGCCATCAAAACTCCTGAGACAATGATCCTATACCAAGTTCGAGGTGACAGCATTCGGGGAGTTGGGAGGCGAAATGCATTCCTGACAGAGACTTACAGCTTAAGGATCGTGTTCTACCGTCCCTGAGCCAATGAGGTGACAACTCACAGTGGAGACCTTGTACGTGCCGGAGATATCAGGGCTGGCAGAGTGACACCAAGACCCTACCTCTCTTACCATAGTTTCAGTGGTCTTTTACTCCCACAATCATGTCACCAGTGATAACATTAAAGCAATTTGCAAGTAAAACACACAGCCAACGGTAGCTGTTGCTTTAGTACAAATGTCACATAACGTCGGTAATTCCAATCTTAGTAATAACATTACAAAACCAGGGTTGTGCTAGTAGCAGTTGTACCACTGAGAACAGGCATTTGAAAGTTAACGTAAGATGTTTGCATTAGCCTGAGAGTACTTACGAGTGCTTACAACAAGGTTTTGTCAGAAGACAGGGGCTAGCCCGTAACGCTCACCAAGGGGAAAAATAGATTTAAGAAGAACGAGTCGCATGAGATCCGTGTTGTCAAGAATGAAAAGGCGAAACTGTATGTTTGTGGACTGAAAGCCAGCAGCCCATGTCTGGGTGAAACAGAGAGAAAGGAGAGCAACCTGGACCAGAGGAACACTTGACAGTCACACAAGTGCTGGCAGACTGTGCCGCCGTCACTAACCCTCCCAACACCCAGGTTACACAAAAGATACAAAGGTCATTAAGCCGGTATCCGTACCATACATACACCATACAAAGGTCGTTAAGCCAGTATCCGTACCATACATACACCATACATAGGTCGTTAAGCCATTATCCGTACCATACATACACCATACAAAGGTCGTTAAGCCATTATCCGTACCGTACATACATAGCACAAAAATCTTCGTCACACACAACTGGTGTCGTTCACAACCTCCACACAAACACAACGAGAAACACGTATTATTATCTACCAGTGAGGAGTGTCTGGAGGCGCTGTGCTCCCCGGCGCTCTACATTCCACATGCTTTACTCATCAATTATGCTAATGTGGCGGAGGTAAAGTGTTAAGCGCTGAGTAATACGAGCTAGCAAGTTCCTCCCCACCGGGGAAAGCGGCTCCCCTGGCGGCACCCCCATCACATGTAACAGTCTGCACTGGATGTTCTATCGCTTGTCACTTCGCCCCTCGAGCACAACGGCGCAACCTCCGGCGCAGAGGTACGACCCTCGACTACACTGGTACGGGGTCTTGAGCGCAGCGGTGCACGATCCTTGGGTACAGCCTTTGACCAGGCCCAGAAGAGGCCAGACGATCATACCCCAAGGTTCGTACCGTCGTGCTCTGCAAGTTAATCATCACCAAAACTCAATTATTTCCGGGTCATCCTGTATTCAACACATTGGGTTACACGCGATATACTTCCCAACTCTGCCTGGGAACTACTACTACTACTGCTACTGTCTTATCAATTATCATGACTGGCACTATTACTGTCGTCATTATCATCCCAAATGTTCGCCTATCTGTTCTGCATACAAGTTTCTGAAGTTCTTTATGCTGTCCACATTCACAGTCTCACACCTCAGTTAATTGCACTCACCCACTGCCATAAAAGTATTTTACATATTTTCCAGCAAAGTTTCTTGATCTCTCCCAGAATTTTTTCGAAGAACTCTTCACTGTTGACACCATCGAGCAGGTTTAAAAACTCAACAGGATGTGATCAGGTCACCACTTACTCCTCCTCCTTCCATAAAGACAAATCAATGGCCTCCTCCAACTTTTCCATTTAACTCAGGTCTCTTAACTCTATTACCATCCTTGCTGCCCTCCCTCACTAATCTCATTTTTATGCTTCTTTAATTGCGGTAATTAAACATGATAAGCATATTCCAGTTCTGGCGTCCTGTAGGATGTGAACAGCCTGTTGATCATTTTCTCACCCACATACCTGAATGCTGCCTACAGTCAGCTGGTTTCCTTTACTCTTTCCCTGATGTGGGACTCCGGCGACAAGATGAGGTCGATGGCCACTCCTTGATCTCTCTCTCTCTCTCTCTCTCTCTCTCTCTCTCTCTCTCTCTCTCTCTCTCTCTCTCTCTCTCTCTCTCTCTCTCTCACAAACACAATCCTACGGCTTGCTTCCCAATAAATAATATCAATAACTAGGTATTCTTGTTCTGTGTCCCATCCTGATTACCATATATTAACTCGAGATAAATTTCATCAACCATGTGTCAAACCAAACTCCGGAGTCTGTCTCGGGTCTCCTTCAAAACTTGATGGACTCCTCTTGGCTTTTCCCTTCCCTCATGATCTTGGCATCATCAGGAAACAAACTCAGGCGGGAGGCCAGCTCTACTGTCATGTCACTTACATCGATTAAGAAAATCAATGGTCCTAGATCAGACCCCTGTGGCACGCTCATGGTGACCTCAACCCACTTCGAGGCTTAGCTGACATGCGTCCTCTGTTCCCGTACACAGTTGTGTTCATTTCTATCCATCGAAGTAGTTTCCCCCCTCATTCTTGCCCGAAGATGCCGTGTCTTTACCATCCTCTTGCGTGGCACAGCGACGATCAATTAACCGAGCCTTCTCTTTTGTTTAAATCAGAGCTCACTCTCTCGCAGAAATCTAAGAAGTTCGTTATGGAGGACTTTTTTTTCCCAAAAACTGTGTTGCCTCTCACTTTGTGGGTTCTTTCTCAGCAGGAAGTCATCAAACTGCTCTCTGATTATATCTTTGTGTTTGTGTGTGTGTGTGTGTGTGTGTGTGTGTGTGTGTGTGTGTGTGTGTGTGTGTAAGCGTGTGAAATTAGGGACTGTTCTTACAGCTAGCTCGACAAAATGTTATACTGCTTGCGGCAAGAGCCGAAAATATTTTGGCGCCTCGATGCAGAAGCGGTAATAAAAAGTAATCAACATTAATAATCCCTATTCATCCCCCCTCAGCCCTGCTCAAATGAGCAGTCAAACAGAATCAACGACAATATTTTCATATAAATGAGACCAAATTGTACTCCCCGCAATTCATAACTTCGCATAATAGGTTATTACAGCGTGTTTTAAAACGGGACGTTCAGAAAACATCATCCTGTGTGGTGGTTTCAGACGACAACAACTATTCTGTTCTACCAGGTCGTTGCCTGAGTTAGCGAGATGAGTTGACAGATCTTGGGGCATTCCATTATGTATGAGGGAGGTGGCAGTACCGCTGACCTCATGGGCATGACGGTACAACTCTGGGCATGAAGAAGACCTAGCCTTTGACTCGACCCTTAAAAAGATCACATCGAAGGTCGGGTTATCATCTCCAAGGGGTCGTACTGTCGTCATCTCGTTACTGAGGAGTGGAACAGCTCCTGAGAGTTGCACGTTCAGCGTCTTTTTCGACGTAATGACAGACGGTGGCGAACCCTTTGGGGGCAGGTCCTCAAGAAAGATGGCCAAGAGTGAAGGGCTGTACCAGCCAGTACAACCCGAGGGGATACCAAGAGACCTTGAATAAAACGTGACCAAGCACCACCTACAGTCCACGCCAGCTTACCAATGAGATAGTACGACGGTCCTCTTCTGGCCTCTTGTACAAATAAAGCTTTTATTCGTTTTCTTTTACAGAATACCCGACAAGGCCATGCAACAGCATGCGCCTGTCGTGTCCTTCTCACATGAAAGACAACATACATAATTAGGATGAGGAAAAGGATACAGCCGAGATTAATCTGAGTTTCTCAGGTGTTTGCAAACCTAAGTCTTTCAGGGGAAAAGGATAAACGTACCTACAACAAGATGTTACCAAAAGGCAGGGCTACAGAGGGTGGCGTTCACTGCAGGGAAATATACAAGGTTACGAAGAACGAATCGAGTGATCTACCTGCTGTCAAGTATTATGTGTGAGACGGGCAGATTGTACGTCAGTGGACAGAAAGTCTGCAAACTTAGCGTCAAAGAAGTTGAAAGAAAAGAGAACTATCTTGACCACAGGAGTGAAACTTGAAAGCCACTGAAGTGGCTGCTTAAAGCTGTCATTTACCATTCCGATACCCAGGCGGGTAGAGGGAAGTAAGAGAAATCACAGCTTTGCTGTTCAAGGAAAGAAGTACAAATCATAACGATCAATCCACGTGTGGCTCGTCTCTACCAAGAGGCTACGGGAAGCAGCACCCAGTCGCGTGCCGCAGGTTGAGGTCTTATGACTCAGGACACAACACAGACAACTCACAAAAGCAGAGGCCAAAATGATACCCACAACAACAGAAAAGAGAGGAAGGCATCATGGCAGACAGAAATGGATGGTTGAAGAAAGGTGACACAGCAGGAGAGTTAATAGGATGGAAGATTTTCGATTTTACACAGGCTAAGAAAGAAGTGAAAGAAGAGCCACCCTGATACTGAGGTGAAGACCAAACCCGAAGGTATGGAACTCTGCTCACGAGAAAAACTAATGCGGCAGCTATGCAATTACCTCTGCTCTTGGGGCAAGGCAAGAGACATGGTGACGCCTAATACGTTTAGGTCAACTGCAGTGTTTGAAACTAAATAACATAAGAATGACAATTAGAGATCCGGGCAGAATTAGATACGGGTCGAAATTATTCTGCTTATTGCTTCCCCCTTCCAAGACGCTGCACAGGTCCGAATTAAGACAGTAAATATGTTCAGTGCGAGAAAAAGAACTTGGCGACAGTGCTCGTGGCTGCAGGAAGATCACTTTTGGAGAGAAGACAGAGGAAAGCGACAGGTTACAACCCTGACGGCCACTGATGCCAATAGGGTAAGAGAGTGAAGCCACCTTAACAAATGACAACCTTAATGGATTAAGTGGCAAGGAAACTATGCTTTAGGCAACAGAAAAGCTGAAAAACCACTGAAAGTCTAGTGAGCGAAGGATTTAGCAGATGAAGGAGCTGTAAGTCTAGTAAGCAAAGATTACGTAGGCGGAACGTACGAGAACATTTCATCACGTGCATTTTCTGGAGCAGTTCCCGATGCGTCACCAACATGCAGCAGCACTAGCCTACGAAGACAAACCCCCAGCCGACGCCTCAGGTGAGCCAACCCGCAACAAAACAAGACGCAACTTCCCTCTGCGGTGAGAGATCCTCCAGCTCCCCCGGGTGACGGAACCATGTTTTCCTGAATGACAAAACCATGTTCTCTTTGATGACACTCGCGTTCACAGATGACAAGCGAATGTTCTCCTGGGTAAACCACACGTGTCCTTCTGGTTGACATGCAACCCCGCCCCCTCCCCTGACGTCCTGGTTTGCTGATATTTGTTCTGGGTGAGAGACACACACACATCCTCCTGCATGACTAGCACATGCCTGCCTGGCCAACAGACGCGTCCTTCAACAGCATTTGGTTCATGCCCTCCCGGGTGACCACATACTCACCTTTGGTGAGAGATAGACATGCTCCCTCGTGTTACTGACACCTGAACTCACAGGTGACTGACGTGTACTCATGGGTGACTGGCACGTACTCATGGATGACTGGCACGTACTCATGGATGACTGGCACGTACTCATGGGTGACTGGCACGTACTCATGGATGACTGGCACGTACTCATGGATGACTGGCACGTACTCATGGGTGACTGGCACGTACTCGTGGGTGACTGGCACAAGTGCTCCTACATGAATAACGCGTGTCATTTCACACGACAATTTTTTTTTTTCCAGAATGACTGACGCACCCTGAGGGACGTAAATCTTCGAGGGAGACTGAAACATTGATATGGATGACACAGACGTGTGTGTTATGGTTAGCGAAACATATCAACACCAGTGCAACAAAGAGAGAGAGAGAGAGAGAGAGAGAGAGAGAGAGAGAGAGAGAGAGAGAGAGAGAGAGAGAGAGAGAGAGAGAGAGAGAGAGAGAGAGAGACCCTATGATTACAACATACCTTCCTGGGTGACAGACATGTCTTCTTGACGTGACACGCGCTGCTTTCAGACCAACGCTGCACGGTGAATATGGCGTGCTGAACAGTGAGGTCACAACAACTCCCGAGTATGTGGGAAGTGTGCTCCTGAGTGAGACATGTGCTCCATGTGACTTATGTGTCACATGTGTCACGTGTCATATGTGATAAATATGCTCCTAAGTATGTGACCCATGCGTTCCTACGCACGTGGGACATGTGCTCCTGAGTAAGTGAGGCCTGTACTCCAAAGTACGTGAAACATAAACTCCAATATGAGGTATATATGCTCCTTAGTAAGTAACACAAGTGTGTACCGAGTATGTAGATGTGAGATCCTAGGTATAAGACATATACTCAAAAGTATGCGAGAGTATGGACGAGTGAGATATAAGCTTCTGCATTAACGAGACACAAGCTTCTGGAAAACAAAGACACGTAAGCTTGTGGATGAGAGAGATATGTAAGCTTCTGGATGAGAGAGATATGTAAGCTTGCGGATGAGAGAGATATGTAAGCTTCTGGATGAGAGAGATATGTAAGCTTCTGGATGAGAGAGATATGTAAGCTTCTGGATGAGAGAGATATGTAAGCTTCTGGATGAGAGAGATATGTAAGCTTGTGGATGAGAGAGATATGTAAGCTTCTGGATGAGAGAGATATGTAAGCTTGTGGATGAGAGAGATATGTAAGCTTCTGGATGAGAGAGATATGTAAGCTTGTGGATGAGAGAGATATGTAAGCTTGTGGATGAGAGAGATATGTAAGCTTCTAGATGAGAGAGATATGGTAAGCTTCTGGATGAGAGAGATATGTAAGCTTCTGGATGAGAGAGATATGTAAGCTTCTGGATGAGAGAGATATGTAAGCTTCTAGATGAGAGAGATATGTAAGCTTCTAGATGAGAGAGATATGTAAGCTTCTAGATGAGAGAGATATGTAAGCTTCTGGATGAGAGAGATATGTAAGCTTCTAGATGAGAGAGATATGTAAGCTTCTAGATGAGAGAGATATGTAAGCTTCTAGATGAGAGAGATATGTAAGCTTCTGATGAGAGAGATATGTAAGCTTCTGATAGAGAGATATGTAAGCTTCTGGATGAGAGAGATATGTAAGCTTGTGGATGAGAGAGATATGTAAGCTTCTGATGAGAGAGATATGTAAGCTTCTAGATGAGAGAGATATGTAAGCTTCTAGATGAGAGAGATATGTAAGCTTCTGATGAGAGAGATATGTAAGCTTCTAGATGAGAGAGATATGTAAGCTTCTGATGAGAGAGATATGTAAGCTTCTGATGAGAGAGATATGTAAGCTTCTAGATGAGAGAGATATGTAAGCTTCTGATGAGAGAGATATGTAAGCTTCTGGATGAGAGAGATATGTAAGCTTCTGGATGAGAGAGATATGTTAAGCTTCTGGATGAGAGAGATATGTAAGCTTGTGGATGAGAGAGATATGTAAGCTTCTAGATGAGAGAGATATGTAAGCTTGTGGATGAGAGAGATATGTAAGCTTCTAGATGAGAGAGATATGTAAGCTTCTAGATGAGAGAGATATGTTAAGCTTCTGGATGAGAGAGATATGTAAGCTTCTAGATGAGAGAGATATGTAAGCTTCTGATGAGAGAGATATGTAAGCTTCTAGATGAGAGAGATATGTAAGCTTCTGATGAGAGAGATATGTAAGCTTCTAGATGAGAGAGATATGTAAGCTTCTGATGAGAGAGATATGTAAGCTTCTAGATGAGAGAGATATGTAAGCTTCTGGATGAGAGAGATATGTAAGCTTCTGGATGAGAGAGATATGTAAGCTTCTGATGAGAGAGATATGTAAGCTTGTGGATGAGAGAGATATGTAAGCTTCTGATGAGAGAGATATGTAAGCTTGTGGATGAGAGAGATATGTAAGCTTCTGGATGAGAGAGATATGTTAAGCTTCTGGATGAGAGAGATATGTAAGCTTCTGATGAGAGAGATATGTAAGCTTCTAGATGAGAGAGATATGTTAAGCTTCTGGATGAGAGAGATATGTAAGCTTCTGATGAGAGAGATATGTAAGCTTCTAGATGAGAGAGATATGTAAGCTTCTGATGAGAGAGATATGTAAGCTTCTAGATGAGAGAGATATGTAAGCTTCTGGATGAGAGAGATATGTAAGCTTCTGATGAGAGAGATATGTAAGCTTCTGATGAGAGAGATATGTAAGCTTCTAGATGAGAGAGATATGTAAGCTTCTGATGAGAGAGATATGTAAGCTTCTGATGAGAGAGATATGTAAGCTTCTGGATGAGAGAGATATGTAAGCTTCTGATGAGAGAGATATGTAAGCTTCTGATGAGAGAGATATGTAAGCTTCTGATGAGAGAGATATGTAAGCTTCTAGATGAGAGAGATATGTAAGCTTCTAGATGAGAGAGATATGTAAGCTTCTAGATGAGAGAGATATGTAAGCTTGTGGATGAGAGAGATATGTAAGCTTCTAGATGAGAGAGATATGTAAGCTTCTGGATGAGAGAGATATGTAAGCTTCTGATGAGAGAGATATGTAAGCTTCTGATGAGAGAGATATGTAAGCTTCTAGATGAGAGAGATATGTAAGCTTCTAGATGAGAGAGATATGTAAGCTTCTAGATGAGAGAGATATGTAAGCTTGTGGATGAGAGAGATATGTAAGCTTCTGATGAGAGAGATATGTAAGCTTGTGGATGAGAGAGATATGTAAGCTTCTGATGAGAGAGATATGTAAGCTTGTGGATGAGAGAGATATGTAAGCTTGTGGATGAGAGAGATATGTAAGCTTGTGGATGAGAGAGATATGTAAGCTTCTGATGAGAGAGATATGTAAGCTTCTGATGAGAGAGATATGTAAGCTTCTGATGAGAGAGATATGTAAGCTTCTGGATGAGAGAGATATGTAAGCTTCTGGATGAGAGAGATATGTAAGCTTCTGGATGAGAGAGATATGTAAGCTTCTAGATGAGAGAGATATGTAAGCTTCTGGATGAGAGAGATATGTAAGCTTCTAGATGAGAGAGATATGTAAGCTTCTGGATGAGAGAGATATGTAAGCTTCTAGATGAGAGAGATATGTAAGCTTCTAGATGAGAGAGATATGCAAGCTTCTGGATGAGTAGGACCTAAGCTTATGGATGTAAGACGTAAGTTTTTTGATGGGAAAAACATGTTCCAGTTTTACAGACCCGCGCGTGCACACACACACACACACACACACACACACACACACGGGCCTCCATGGAATACCGGCTCGCGTTACCGACCATGTGTCAGCATGGCCAAGCATCGGTTCCAATCTCATATCCCTCGAAAGAACTGTTCATCGTCCATGTCACTGATCTGTTTAAAAAAAAAAATTGTGATCTGGTCACCCCTCACTCTTTTCTCTTCCAAACTGGGAAATTTGAATCCTCTAGGTTCTCCCCGAAACTTAGTTCTCTTAATTCCAGTACCAGCTTTGCTGCTCTACTGTGGACCTTCTCTATCAGCTCTTTGAGCTTCTTTATGAGCAGTGATCTCAAGTGAAAAGCATATTCTAATTTTGGCTTTATACAGGATGGGAATAGTTTGCTCAATGTTTCCTTATCTACTTCTTTTAACAGGCAAATCTGGGATATCATTAATGAATTATTGCTGATGAAAACAAAATGGACGGATCTTGGAACAGCTTAAGTAAAACTTTCAAAGTAGTGAACAGACGTGTCAATGTATGGTAGACGGTCTTTTTCTAATACGAAGCCGAAGTTGTGGAACGATGACGCAATGAAGTGCCTGTGGCCTGGCCTGAGAAGGTAGCGCATACGAAACTCAAGGAGACACATAACCATCAAGACAGAGTAAATCATGTCAATCTGCTTTGAGACACTTGTACGTCAAAGTAAACGTCAGTAGGGTGCACATATAGCTGAAAAATGGCAAAAGAAACCATAGGGAGTTTTATGGTTTTGCTGGAAACAGGAGTTATCACCCAGTCAGTTGATCGGTTAATTACAGAAAATGTTGACTTGTTTCAAGACAATGTAGCCATGGAAAACATTCTAAGATATTTTTTTTCTTTACAACTGTACTGACAATCTAAGATACAACTAATATCCCAAATCCAACTACATTACTAACAGATAAAAATATAGACATAAAGCTGAAGATGTATGGAATGGAATAAAAGTAAATAAACAGGAAGGCCCAGATAAGATTTATCCCTCGACCATGAATAAGATGATACATGAGATCGCTAATCACTTGACTGATATTTTCAATATGGCCCTTGCTAAAGGGAGAGATCCAGAGGAAGGAGAGTTTTCTCATGCAACATCAATAAGAAAAAAAAAAGACAATGGCGAGAGTATAGAAGGAAACTACCAAAAAGATTCCCAGACTGAGAAACAAATCCTATGGGATCCAATTAAACGACTTCAGATCTATTTCACTAAGAAAAGAGAGGTTAACTGGTGATCTAATACAGGTACTCGAAATGACCAAATCCTTCGATAATCTCAATCTTACAAGCTACTGAAGGACACATTCGTCTCATTTTCAACTGCAGTTATGGGCATACGTTTTACCTCAACTGAGGAGCAGTATTTTTTCTTCAACATGACAGTTAACATATGGAATGATCCACAATTCAGAGCAGCTGAAAGCCACGCCATAGATACTTGATAAGTTATCTCGCTTCATATCCACAACTAACATTATTTGCGCCTCCTTAAGTACATGAAAAGTTTACTTTTTTTTTCTCTTCAATACACCTGTATGTCTTTCTCCTATTCGCACACTAAACTTTAAGATTCTAATCTCTTCTACTACGACTTTTGCTGTTTAATATTCTTTGTACATGTCTTCCTTCGTGTTCCATAACTATTCTCCTAAAGGACGACTCCCTTATGCACAGATTCTAGTAGATAATTTCCAGCGAGATAACAGTCATATCGAGGCCTTCTTTCGCTGTGATCCATCCTCATTCCATTTACTTGGGTTGAACTTCGTCAACCAATTATCAAACCAGTTATCTGGATTATTATCCTCTAGCTTGTTGCGATATATTTCTCAAGGTTTAACTGTTCCTCCTTTCTTCTCCTGCTATACTGGTTTCTTGTCCCCTTATACAAAGTGGCTGGCTGGATGCCATCCAATGTCTTCCCCACAGCGTATCCCTCGTTCTCAACCTTCCCTTTGCGATTGAGGTTACAGTTGCCCATGCTTCTACTCCTGCACTGTAAAGTTCACAGAACCTTTTACAACACTGCTCTGGTTCCTGGCTATTGAACTCCATTGTCCGGTTTACGTTGCCCTTCAAACCATCTAGTTCTGTGTAAGTTGTCCACGGTTACATCTCTATGAATGCGGGCTCATCACACCTCTTCCTAAGTCCTCACTCTCCCGCATAAACCGAGGCATGAGTCACTTGTGTCAACTGGTGAATCGTATATGATATTCTGAATTCCCATGCGAATATGTGCGAAGATGAGACCTAGTCATGACGGTGCACCAGTCTATCTCATCGTAGTGTGTTTACAGGCATGCTAGTACAGAAAAATTTCTTGTATATACTCTCTGAAATTGCGTCTGCATGACAGGGGAGAAAATTCAAATGTCCCTTCTTTATCTCTTTATAAGAGAAATTCCTCATTTTGAGTACTTCAACATCTAAGTGCGTGCTTTACTATACCATCCTGACTGTTCCTACGCTGTTATTATTCTGTATTTCTTCTGACTCGTTAAAATTCTTTGAAAAATCATATATTATCATTACTACGATGCCCTTTCACTTTCTATAATCACCTTCACCTTTATATATTGTTCGAACGGGCCACCTCCATGTGTTTCCTGAAACTTAAGGCCATCTCTTATGAATGGAATTAATCCTCTTCCTTTGTCTTGTACTTTCCTTCCTTACTGTCAAGTATTCCTCTGAAGAGAAGAGATGAAATCTGACATCTGCAATACGTTATGCCTCTACAACTTTTTAACATGCGTCTATCTGTATTCATATACTTTACCTTCATTATAACACTACTATCACTTTTACTATGACACTGCTATCACTAAAAATTTAGGAAGTTTCTGTGGCACTGGAAGGTCTGTTCCGTCCTCTTGCCTGATTTGATGTCTCCCGTTTTTTTTTTTTGCCTTTTAACTATAGTCTTTCTTTCTCTCTTTTTCCTTTGCCTATAATTACAAAGGATGAAAATCCTAAAGAATTTTTCCTTTTCTCAAGTTTTTTTTTTTTCTTTTTTGGGGGAGGGGGGGGGGGGGGTTCCTAAGTCACCCATGGTTACATGACTCCTATACGAGCGAAGCCATTACCAGGTATCCCCTTATGTCCTGATTCCATCCACAAATTATCTTCGTTTCATTTACGACAAATATGTTCATGGCATGTGTATAGGAGTCTTTCAGTCTTAGCATTCCTTCCTTCTTCACTCTTTTTTCTCTTCGTATGGTATGTAGCATAACTCCAATTCAATGATCATCATTGATTTCTGTCTAACAACTGATCTACTCAACTCTGGTGCCACGCACTTTTCCGCTTATTCCGTCGGTGTTGACTCTTCAAACACTATGTTTCTCGCTATATCTAAAATCTTCATTTTTTGCCAACCAGCATCGGTCCTGTATAGCCTATACTTTTTAGTCCATGCATCATAAACACCACTATCTATTGTTTGTAACGGTGCATATTGTTCTCTCAACAGCTTCATGTGACTCCCTTTGTCACAATGATTCACAGACCCCAAGTCTCTTTTTACCCTGCACCAAGTCTTTACGCTCTGGTTTTGTTCATTAGTCCCAGAACCTGCTCCTGCTTCCCCTCCCGACCCACTATTGTTGACTGTAGAATGTGTTATAAACATTTCTTTTTCTTGAACAGTCTATAGATCATCCCGTGAAGATCCCTCTAACCCCCATTTGCTTTTCAATCATTGCATCTAGTTATATTACTACTGCATCCTCGCAAATGGATTGGTTCTGTGAACATGCCCTTTTCAAATCCCAAATTTCCTTTCCCATCTGATGACACTTTTCACGTTCTTTGATTTGATTTCTCAATTCATTTACATCCTCTTCTAACAGTGTTAACCTTTGAGCCCATTTCTCAACAATATCTATATATTTCTCCAGCCTTGTCACTTTTGCTGTCAAATCCTTTATCTATTACCCTCGCCTCTTTCCTTTGGATCTAATAACAAATGACTTTCCATAGCTCCTTTTTCCTCTCTGATTTCATTTATGAATTAGAAATCAAATAAAAATATTATTGCCCAGCCAGCTTCTGCCCAGCTTAGAGATAGGTTGGTGTAGACTTCCTTGCCTTGGGTTGTGGTCACCCAAAGCTAAAGATCCCAAGCTTATCCCCGAATTATCTAACATTAACAGTTAGTTTTCTTATCATGCCCAAAACAGATATTCTTTTCATTTAAACTTACTGAACTTGGTAACATTCCTCACATTCGATCAAAATTCTTTGGTATCTATTTCCTCACTGATACTTTACTGCTTAAACTGTGTGTGTGTGTGTGTGTGTGTGTGTGTAAGTGTGTGTGTGTGTGTGTGTGTGTGCGCGCGCACGCTACAGGGAGAAAGTTGTACCCTCACGTTGCTCCGTCTATTAACCTTAAAGGTTGTGATCTGGTCACCTCCAAATCCTCTTTTCTTCTGAGGGCAAATTTAAGGCCTCTAACCTCTCCCCGTGACTCAACTCTCTTAATTCAGGTACCATCTTTGTTCCCCCCTTTTTGTGTCTTCTGTGAGCGCGGTAATCAAACTTGAGAAGCATACTCTGGTTTTCGCCAAGTGCAGGACGTGAATAGCTTTCTGAATAATCTTTATGCACATACTTGAATGCTACTCTAATATCTGCCAGCACACAGTTCATCCCCTTTTCTATCATC
The DNA here is from genome assembly GCF_036320965.1 of Panulirus ornatus. Taxonomy (NCBI): domain Eukaryota; kingdom Metazoa; phylum Arthropoda; class Malacostraca; order Decapoda; family Palinuridae; genus Panulirus; species Panulirus ornatus. The sequence goes on from NC_092240.1 coordinate 30,926,399, forward strand.
CTAATAAGGGAATCAGGAATTATAGTATCCGGAAGATACAATGTCCGCCTCCTAATATATTTTCAAAGGCAATACATGACTAAAGTTGATCATGGGTACAAGCGCAAGACGCTCTCATGGTGAAATCATCAAACATCTAGGAGCTGAGACAAGTGTTTCTTACGGTATGAACACCAGCAACCCTCCTCAGTGTACGTTAGGCTGTCTTGAGGAAAGGGTGTTCTTTACTCTTCCTGGCTGCCAATTTCTTTTGGAAATCTCGCTTGTGGGTGCTTTATTTTTTCCAGCTGTGCGCCAAGATGTTTGGCCTGTGATTTCTACGCGCACTCGACGCTTAGAACGAATCATCAGGCGGCTGCTTCCAGCAACACTTGATCAATGCCTCACCTCATTCAGGAGATCAAGACCCTATGGATACAAAACATGGACCTTGCCAATTCCATGCCCAGACGTCTGCAAATGGTAATCAAGGTTAAACGAGACATTACAAAGAACTAAGATGTACGTGGGACAGTGCCATTGAAAATTTACAAGGGAGGCGGTGAAGGTTTTTGCGGACACTGTATATTAGGGATGATGTCGACTCAAAAGCACCCGTTACAAACACATACCTGCAGCTTACTTTGTTTTAGGTAATATTCACATCAAGGCCTTCTTTTACAGTGTCCCATCCCCAATCTTTCTGGCAAGTCATTCACATAGACAAATAAGAGCAACGATCGCAAAACAATTATGGCAAGCTATTGGTGACTTCAACCCATTTCAGGAAGGATCTCGTGAGACGCAGCATCTGTTCCTTTCCACTCACATAATCATCTAACCATCGAAGTAGTCTCCTCCTTACTCCTCCTGATGATCCACTTTCTTTACCAACCTCTTATGTGGTACAGCGTCGAACGCTTTCGAACAATCCAGATACTGACAATCCACCCAGCCTTGACCTATGTCTAAAACAGAGCTCACTCTCGCGTAGAAATCCAAGAGGTTCGTTCTGCATGACCTCCTTTCCCGAAAACAAGTATCACCTCTCACTTACGTAGCTTCTCCTCTGCAGAATGTGATCCAATTGCTTACCGATAATCTTTTACAGTACCTTATAGACCACACTCGTCTGTAGTTCAGGGTCTCCTCCTGACATCCTTATTTCTAGACGGGTGTGACTGACCTCTTCCACTTCTCTTGCCACTTTACTTCTTTAGAGTGGCACTCTAAACTATCAAGCAGTATGTCTAGTATATCTGCACACATCTTTGGCAGATATGGAGAAATTTCATAATGAAAATAAACCTTATATCGGCTAAGACCCTTTAGCATTCTGTTTATGTCTCATTAAGATATTTCATAGTTTTCTAAGACCTACATCCCATTCCAACTAACACGAGTGTGGTCACATCTTGAATGCATAAATAATAAACAAAAAATACATAAAAAATAATGCCGAATAATAATAATAATAATAATAATAATAATAATAATAATAATAATAATAATATATATATATATATATATATATATATATATATATATATATATATATATATATATATAAATATATATATAAATATATATATAAATATATATATAAATATATATATATAAATATATATATATAAATATATATATATAAATATATATATATAAATATATATATAAATATATATATATATATATATATATATATATATATATATATATATATATATATATATAAATATATATATAAATATATATATAAATATATATATATATATATATATATATATATATATATATATATATATATATATATATATATATAAATATATATATATATAAATATATATATGTAAATATATATATATAAATATATATATATATATATATATATATATATATATATATATATATATATATATATATATAAATATATATATATATATATATATATATATATATATATATATATATATATATATATATATATATATATCGTCTTCCTTTAAAAAATAATATGTATTACTTGATGTTACCTGGTAAGTGACCTACATCATAATAACTGACTAAAGATAACAGAGAAGTGTTAGTTTGGACGGTACCTGGAAGGGGAATGATAAGGCCGAGAAGGGCGGGGATGTAAACATATCCCTGGGTTCTGCTGGGGAGTGCGAACCCATGCCCGGCGCGTACAGCGAGCTGGAAAAAATGTTGGGGGTGGAGGGGAGAGTGTAGGGTGCGGGAGGAAGGGCGTAAGGAGCAACGGAGCCTTCACACTTGCTCCGGCTGCTGCTGCTGGTGGGAGCGGGCAGCAGTGGGGACGGAGAGGCGGCCCCGCTCACCTGCTGTTGCTGCTCCGGACCACTAGCCTCACGCCCACCACCAATCTCCCGCCCTCCGCCTAACACTACACATCTGTTGTCGTCAGCCTCATCACAGTCTTTGAGCAAACCTGCGTCAGCCTTTCTGCTGCTGGTCCTGCCGGTGCCGCCCCCTGCGAGCATGGTGGTTCCCGGCTCAGCCAGGAGGGATGCGAAGGAGTGGTCTCCCAGCCCAGGTTCCAGCATCGTGTACCACCCAGTATCCACCACACCTGCTGTACACTCGCTCCACCGTCCCACGCTGATCACCCTGCCACTAACTCACATGTCAATCATCACACACAAATACGTCTCCGCAATGGGGAGATATTCTATATGCTGAGTACATGAGGTCCACAAAAAATGACAAATTATAACGTGGTATCAGACGCGGTCAAATTACGTGTGATCTACTCCTGGCACTGATATTCATCAACTGATATACCTCATGAATATGCAACCGGAACACTTAATGGGTTCTTTTCTGAGAAGAGATCATATGTTCACCACTGAAAACACCACACCACAACCACACCAGCACTCACGTCCTCGGCCAAATGGCTAAGGATTATGCTGACACTCAACACGGTGCTGTTTAGTTTCTACCACAACACTATGTAGTTCACCACACTAGCAGCGAAGCCGTGTGGAGGCTACGACTGAGGAGGAGGCCCCGAGCAGCACATGGTACCGGGTCATTCTGTATGACTGTCTCGTAGGTGAACTACTACGTGTACGTAACGTGTGGACGGGAGGGCGCGAGGTGACGGGCGGGAGCGGACTCAGGCTACTCCCACACTGGATAATGGCGACAGCAGGAACGGCAGCACGGCCAGACAAACACTGTGGCGGCGGCGGCGGCGGCACACACCTCCTTCAGTGGTGGGGGACTCAGGCCGCGGCAGGTGAGCTACCACCCACAACCTACAACACTCACTGGCAGCTGTTACTGGTGACGGGGCTCCCTGGTGGGAGCTAGGGGGGGTAAAATGACAGTGTGGCGCAGGGTCGGGGCCTTATGGTACGGCAGCTGTCGCCTGCGTGTGCGCCCATCTGACGACACTCTGCTACTGACCTCCACACTGCAGGGACATACTCCTCGACCCCCCTCCCTGCCCGCCCACCCTTACACCCACCGCCAAATCCTAACCACTTCTCTCACACACACTTACACGAGCAATGCCTCCTCTGGGTACGTCTATATGACACTTAAACATCTCCAAATAACAATTATACTTCCCACTACGTATCATAACTAACTCGACTTCTCTCCGTGGCTAACGGGTTAACACATCCATAAATATGCATAGATATCTGTACAGTCCATCACCAGAATATCACCAACATATCATTCAGTCCTTGAGCACGATGCTAGCCAACCCCGTTTGGGCATGGTGGCATGACCTTTGACCTAACCCTTCAGGGACAGGTCAGAGGCCAAGCTAGCATAAATAAAAGGTCGAACCGTCGTCTACGAAATTAGCTACACATCCGTTTATGAATTCCACTGAACATTATTTAGTACCGCCAGTATACACATACCACAGGGACGACCACTGATAAATACAACCTGGGCAGTTCTAAAGAGCATCAGTATAACAAGGATACCATTCCATTTAACTGTACACCCACACGATAAGGATGAACTCCAAACTCTCCGGTATATCTAAACCCATCAGTACTTATTCTTCTGTTGAGTGTTGCAGTGCAGAACGCGCTATCTCTACCCGGAGGAGTCTTATCATAGGGGAAGTGATTTAGGACAGGACATGAGAGTTCTAATACAGACCGGTTGTGTTGTGGGAGTGGTGGTGGTGTGTGTGATAGTGTGTGGTGGGACCCGGTGTGAGAAGCGTTAATGGTGAATGGCAGTGACGCATAAAAAGGATTCAATAGACTCTACTAAAACAAAAGGACGGGTATGAGAGAACCTTTGTTACGTGTAAGGTGTGGCGGCACTCAAGACCACAATGTATGAGGCTCTCCTCCATGTAGTGTGGTGACCCTCACACACCCTGAATGAGTACACATGGGGGTGGTTGAGTTGCTTGAGGTCTGGCGAGACTTGGGACGAGCAGGAGTATGGGGCTAGGTAGACGGAGGGTCTTATCGTTCTGGGAACACTCAGGACGAGTGTGTGTAGGAGGAGGAGTTGCTTAAAAGGTCTGGTAACACTCAGGACGAGTGTGTGTAGGGGGACGAGTTGCTTGAAGGGTCTGGTAACACTCAGGAAGAGTCTGTGTAGGGGGACGAGTTGCTTGAAGGGTCTGACAACACTCAGGACGAGTCTGTGTAGGGGGACGAGTTGCTTGAAGGGTCTGGCAACACTCAGGACGAGTGTGTGTAGGGGGACGAGTTGCTTGAAGGGTCTGGCAACACTCAGGACGAGTGTGTGTAGGGGGATGAGTAGCTTGAAGGGTCTGGCAACACTCAGGACTAATGTATGTAGGGGGATGAGTTGCTTGAAGGGTCTGGTAACAGCTAAGACGAGTGTGAAAGGATGGGCTGAGGGGCTGAGTTGCTTGGATGGTCTGATGACTCAAGGAGCTAGGCGGGAGTTCTGTTTATATGGAGGTTGTATGGACACTTAGGACGAGCGGGTGGGGAGTTTTCTTACATGGGAAGTATAATGACACTCAGGACGAAAACACGGGCTCCGTCCTGTGACGAGTCTGGTGACACTCAGGACGAGTAGGAGGAAGTAACTATCCTATGGAGAGTCTGGTGACATTACAGACCACCAGATGCAAAGCCTCATAAATTTAGGGAACAAGTAAGAAACGTCCGATCATGTTTCGAACTCTTCAGAAACACAGTCCCAAATATGTCTACCTTAAGAGACCTCACCCTACCACATATTAAATGGAGACAAGCAGGACATACCATCGTTGCGGATAATAGTGAGTGTGGAAGTAGCCAGGACAAACAAGTAGAGAGAGAGAGAGAGAGAGAGAGAGAGAGAGAGAGAGAGAGAGAGAGAGAGAGAGAGAGAGAGAATGTTCAGTCTATGTGGAAAGTTCTTAAGCCAACATTTAACGAAACCAACCAGAGGAAATATATTCTAGACTTAATATTCTCAAATAACGTGGACTTATTATGTGATATCATCATGTTAAACACTTTATACTCTGATCACAACCTGACAGTGGGAAAAACAACCTTGGACGCTACACCGCATAATAAGAACACATGGAACAGAGGAGGTGTTTTCAGTAACTTCAGTTTAAATAGTAAACGGATAAAGTGGGAGGACGTGATCAATGAGATGCCAGCGACACAATGGGAAACCTTGCTGAGTACCAAAGCTGAAGAGGAATGTGTAAATAACATGACCACTTTAGTACTCCAGACATGCAAGAGACATATACCAGTGGGAAGAAAGCACAAGAGGTCTGGGTCACAACGATTACGACGAACACTTTACACGAGGCGAAACAAAACAGTTGCAGATCTTCTGACGAGGCCACAGCTCACCCAGCGATGGAAAGAAAACCTGTCACGTAAATTATCGAACGCAAACCATAAACAGAAAATGTCATGTGAAATCCAGAACGTAGAGGAAGAAAAAGCCATCATGGAAATATGAAATAACCCAAAATACTTTGCCTCATATGCAAATCCAGGAACACAAACTCCATTAGCCCACTCAAAACAGAAGTAGGTAACTTTACAGATGACTGCCAAGATATGAGTGAGGCACTAAAATGGCAATATGAATCGCTATCCACCGTGACGAAAACATTGGTAATAAATGACCCAACAGACTTCTTCCCAATCCCCCAAGTGCACACATAGCAGATATCACCTTCCCACCCCAAGATTTCCAGAGTGTCATTGAGAACATGCCTATGCACTCAGCCCCAAGCCACGGACTTATGGAACTCAGTGTTCATAAAGAAATGCAAGACACATCTACTAGCGTCTTGCATACACTAAACCTCTGGACGAAAAGTCTAGATTCTGGTATCATTCCCGTGAGTCTAAAACCGACCCACATCGCCCCACTCCATAAAGGTAGAATCAAAGCAACATCCCCCTAAAAAAAACTGTCAACCGAAAGTATTAACAGCACACGTCCTTAAATTCTATGAAAGAATCCTACGACAAGCTGACTGAATCTATGGAAGTGAGCAATCTACATCATCCAGGACAACACAGTTTCAGGGAGGCAACATCTTGCCCCTCTCAGTTGCTTGACCATCATGACAGGATTGTTGAAGCTCGGGAAAACAAAGAAAATACTGGTGTGATGTATACAGACTCTGCAAAAGCATTCGACAAATGTCTCCATGGTACCACAGCACATAAAATGCAAAACTTTGGAATAATAGGAAAAATTGGTTGATGGATATCCAAAATTTTCTGACTAATATATCACAACACGTGGGTGTCAACCACGGCATCTCCAGTGCCTCCAGAGTACAAAAGCTCAGTCCCTAAGGGAACTGTACTTGCACCTCTCTTCTTCCTTATTCTTATATCTGACACTGACGCACACACGAGCCTGTTTCATGTCAGGATTTGCAGATGATACAAGAATAAGCATGAGAGTCACATCAACATGTGATGCCGAAAGGCTACAGATAGATGAACAAAGTATTTCAGTGTGAAAGCTTGAACATCATATTTTTCAACAGCGGGAATGTCAACTCCTCCAATATGGTGAAAACGAATAAGAGGAAGAAGAAGAAGAAAAAAAGGAATATCGGATAGACACAGAGGCTATCAAAAACCAGATGAATAATGGGAAAGACCTTACAGTAATAATGTCTAACGATTCAACCTTCAGTAAACACACACACACACACACACACACACACACACACACACACACACACACACACACACACATACAGACAACGGTTCCCTCTTGCAGAATGATGACAGGCTGGATCCTGCGGACCTTCAAGACAAGGGAAGGAAAACCAGTGATGATATTATTCAAGGCACTAATTCTATCGTGAACTGAATGTTGTTGGATTCTAATATCACCCTACAAGCGGGAGTACTTGCGGGTTTAGAAAGTGTTCAGAGATCTTTCACAGGCCATATTAATGCGGTAAAGGAACTAAATTACTGGGAACGACTGAAACCACTGAGGCTATACTCCCTGAAGCGCAGGCGGGAGACGTATATCATTATCTTTACCTGGAAAAATCCTAGAGAGTATTGTTCTTACCTTTAATTTGGCAATAACATCGTTCTGGCACGACAAGCATGGAAGACTTTATAAAATACTACCTCGAAAACCCAAAGGTACACTAAACCAAAAAGAGAGTACATCTTAAACATCCGGCTGTCTATCATCAATAACAACATGAGATGCAAGGTAGAGAAGTTCAAGAGTGTGTTGGATATGAACACACAATATGTACCAGATTAGCCTCACTGTTGAGGGCTATGTGGGCCTGAGGGCTGTGGCCTCCAACACCTTGGTCGACCACCGACCCAATCCAGCAGCCTGGGTCCAACCTGGGCTGTGAGGGTAAAGATGCCCCGATGACTCCACGAGTTAGGTGACACTCAGGACGAAGAGGAGGAAGTTTCTGTCTCATCAGAAGTAAGGCAACATTCAGGTCGAGTACGAAGGCCCTGTCCTGTGACGGGTCTGGTGACACTCAGGCCGAACAGGAAAAAGGCCCTGTCCTGTGACGGGTCTGGTGACACTCAGGCCGAATAGAGGGATATCACTGTCTCGTGGAAAGTGTGTGACACTCAGGAGAAGGAGTGTTTCTGTACTGCGGTGAGTTTGGTAGCAGTTATGACACAGCAGACGTGAGTCACTGTTTTCAGCAGGGCTTGATGATGCCCAAGACGGGGCAGGTGTCTTGTGAAGTCTGCAGTGCAGGAGTGGTCGGCACATCCACGTTTAAGTATTCTGCAGTGGGGAAGGTTTTCATCACAACCTGAAAGAATCTTCCGAGGGTATGTACTCTGGAAAGTCTTACAGGGTAGAAAGGAGGACTAAGGAGTCCCAAGAGGCAAGCTGACGGAATTCATGGAAGTGAACATGCTTCATAACCCAGGACAACATGGTGTCAGGGCGGGAAGATCTTCCCTCTCTCTCTCCGTTGATTGACCATCATGACAGGATTTTTCAAACTCTGGAAAACAGAGAAAATGCAGACGTGATTTACACAGACTTTGCAAAAACAGCACACACAAACAGCAAAGGATGGGAATAACCGGAAAACTTGGGAGATGGATACGCAACTTTCTAACTAACAGATGACGACACGTGGTCGTAAACCATGCCATATCCAGAGCCTCCACGGTAACAAGCTCCAGTTCCCCCAGGAATGGTACTTGTGCCCCTCCTGTCCTTCACTTACATCTGACATTAGACATGAACACACGAGCCACAGTTTCACATCATTTCTTACAGATGATGAAAGAATATGTATGAAAATAACATCAACGCATGATGCCGACAGGCTTCAAAAAGACACCTATGAATTCTTTAATTGCGTAACCGAGAACAACATGATCTCAATGGACAGAAGCTCCCTCGGTATGGGAAGAACGGAGAAATCAAAAACAACACAGGACGTTGGACAGACAGTGGCGCTGTTATAAGCCAACTGACAATGTGAAAGACCTCGGAGTAATAATGTCTACCGACCTAACCTTCAGCGAACACAACAAAACAACGGTGCTCTCACGCAGATGGACAGCAGGCGGGCCTTCGAGGAAAAGAAAAACCAATGGTGGTATTATCAAAGCGCTTATTCATTCACGAATTACATATCATTGCGTTCTAACGTCACCCTACAAGGCGGGCGATATTGCGGAATACGAAAGTGTTCAGAGATCTTTCGCAGCTCATACTTAATGTGGAAGGGAAACGAAATTACTGGGAACGACCGAGATCTCTGAGGCAACACTTCCTGGAGCGCAGATGGGAGACGTATATCATTATCTATACCCGGTAATTCCTAGAAGAACGTAAGGTTCCCAACTTCCATTCGGAAATATCCTCCTGCTTTCACGGAAGGCATGGACGACTTTGTAAAAATACTCCCTCTAAAATCCAAAGATGCGTTATGCTCAAAGAGAAAGAACACCTTAAACATCCGGGGCCCAAGACTGTTCAACGCCTTACCATTTACCATCAGAAACAGCATGGGACGCATGGTAGAGAATTTCAAGGGTGCACTGGACCAGTCCCTACAAAGTGTACCTAACCATCCAGGCTGTCGGGACTATGAGTGCCTGAAGACTGCAGCTTCCAACAGCTTGGTCGACCAACGACCAAATCCAAGAGCCTGGGCCCAGCCCGGGCTGTGGGGGTGAAGACCCCGAGAGACTTCACCAGTTATGAACCAGGTAAGCGAGCTGGACATTCGAATTGAGGGGCAGTGGCGTCACTGCATCAAATCCAGAGGCTTATGGATACCTGGTGAAGTCTTCCGGGGTCTTCACCCTCACAGCCCGGGCTGGGCCCTGCCTGCTGCATCGGGTCGTTGGTCGACCAAGATGTTGGAAGCCGCAGCCCTAAGGCCTACATAGTCCCCAAAATCTGGCTGGTCTAGCACACGCTGTAGGTACTAGTCCAATGCACTCTTGAATGTCTCTACCGTGCATCCCATGTTGTTCCTCATGGTAGATGGCAAGGTGGGTTGAATAGTCTTGGGCCCCGGATGTTTAAAGTGTTCTCTCTCTTCGTGAATATGGTACCTGATGATTTCAGAGGGAGTATTTTACAAAGTCGACCATGCATGTCGTGCCAGTAAGATGCTATTTCCGAATGTAGGTTGGGAACCATACCTTTCTAGGGTTTTCCAGGTGTATATGATGATATAACTCTCTCGTCTCGTCTGCGTTCCAGGGAGTATAGGTTCAATGTTTTTTTGTCGTTCCCAGCAATCTAGTTCCTTCACCACATTAATATGGACTTAGCAAGAGCTAAGCTGGGCAGGAAAGCGGTAAACAGGCACACTAGCCCCACAGCACCACCAACAACTACGGAACATCACCACAGGCCATGGAAGGCAGCACTATTAGCTGAAGCAGTGTCGTCAACATGAGCATGAGGGACTAGCAATCGAGATAATCGTGATGGATGTAGCGAATGTGGTAGAGAGGTGGGAGTAGCTGTGGTGATGGGTGGCAGTGGGCGGCAGTACTAGTGGCTGTGGTGGGTAGCAGTAGGCAGTGGTAGTGGTGATGGGAGTAATATGTGGTCGTGGATGGATGTTGGTGTGGCAGCGGTGGTGATTCAACGCCAACATAGCATTATGAGCAAGAGCAGTAATAACAGTAGCAGTAAAAGTAATAACAGTAATTATAACAGAAACAAGCAGTGCAGGTAGCTTGAACAACGGAAGCAACAGTGCCTGGGAACACACTAGTTACAGCATCACATATAAATGGGTGATAATAACACTTGTAGGAGAGTCACAATAATACTGACAAAAACATGCGAGTAACACAGAAACACGGTAACGTCAACAACGGGGGATGCAGCCAGTGGCAACATAATGCAGCAAAAGGAGAAATGATAATAATAGCAATCCATCAAGATGGATACAAGACATAAAGGAATGTACAGCAGACCATCACCGTATCTAACATGACTGTGGGTGGTATGGTTGTACCAGACACATGGCAAAGGTGTCACACAACCATCCATGACGGAGTGAGCGTGCATTTTCTTTGGATTCCTCCAAAGGAACGATGACCCAGCCGAGATGTACGCCTCCCGAGATGGAGATGACAATGATGCGAGTCAACCTGCATATACGAAGCTTAAAAAAGGTCATCCAGAAATATCTTGAAGAAAACTGCTTGGTTTAAAGTTAGGACAAATGGAATTAGACATTATGTGATCCACATATCAGCATGATATACGAGACGAGACATTCTGTATGTTGTGGCCTGAGTCAGGCGTGCTATAGGTGTGTTGCAGACATGACATATACTCTGCCATCAGAATGACTCTCACCTACAACACCTCATTACTTGACTGTTACATTTGCAGCCATACAAAACATATGTAACCATATCATCCACAATGATGATTTGCTTCAGATATTTGAGAAGTATCCTCCCTTAACCTACTGTGAACAGTCCATTCAAAATGTAACTTAAGTAATTCAATCACAGTGGCCCAGTTCGAGATTTCGTATCTGCAGCATAACTTCAACAATTCAGTCTTATGACACCTGAAGAACCACATCAACGCAAACATCAAAGTACATAGAGCAAAGTACATCGAACAGTAATAAATCAAAAGTAGCAGAATCAACAATAAGGTAATGACAAAAAAAACTGCTGCATCTTTAAGCGGTTACCAGTACAGCATCAACATGGCAGAAAGTTGTCTATGACGCTCCAACGTTGATCCTGGAATCTTGTCATCTTGTCTCCACCTCGTCTCCTCGGTCAGTCTGCAGGCACTCTGACGCCTGCTCGTCAGATATAAAGAGTCTAGACCTTAGTCCTCCTCCTCCTCCTCCTCCACACATCCTTCCTATTCCACTATCGCAATAGAATCCATTGTATGGAATCCACACCTCACTATCCATGTAATCGTTCATTTGTTTTGATGGAAATTGCAATCAGCGAAGAGCGTCAGCGAAAACACAACTTGTGCTAGGCTTCATCATTTCTATTTGGTTTACGTTCCTATATCTTGAAAGACAAAGAGTCATACTTTGTTGTGAGGTGGGCAGGGGAGCTTTCTATATTGTTTCCTGTGTGCTGGCCAAGTACTACTGCATATAATCAGGACGGTGGTTTTCAAATTTTCAATTCCTGTATCTTTTAGAATTTAATAACATCAAGCTTTCCGCCCTGTTCGCCCCTTCTCTGCCTGTTCTTATGACTCTCTAAACTAAAAGGCCCAGAAAAATAGCATCAGCATAAAGAGAAATAACAGAACAGCATTTGACGCACCAGCCACCAAGAATAAGAGCACCAGCAACCATTTCATTATGTGGAGTAGCCCAGCAAGACATCATCAACAGAAGGACTACAAAAATGCAGGATCCAATAAAAGCAGCCGCCCACGGGAGGAGTAACCTCCTGACTTGGGAGAGATTCTTAGAACCATCTCACACCCTACGTGTCAGTAGGTTGTAAACAGTAGCCGCCCGGGAAAGTACTACCCTCCAGGCTTAGGAGAGCTGAGGTGATGGCCGGAACCAACTTGCACTCTCCGTGTACGTAGGATGTAGACGTCAGCCACCCAGGGAAGTACAACCGCCCTAACCTAAGAATGACGAAGTGATGCCTGAAACTATCTAACATCATCCGTGTAAAGACTAAATGGTATTACTTGTCTCGTTTACACTAAGCTACTATAGGACAGACTTGCTACAAAGATCCGTACATATACCAAACGCCTCTTTCTCTTTCCTATTCTATATAATTTATCTCACTTATTTTTCCTTTTCTTCTGACCTTTTATCATTCAACGTATGGCCCTCCATGGAGACTTCTGATTGTGACTCAATCCTAAAGAAATAACTCTACAACACTTGGATTAAGCCATCAGTACTTGAGGACATGCCTCGAAGTACATGATAAGGATCAAAAACCCATGAAGGCAGCAGAAGGGAAGGCCCCGCCATAAGTTTCATAATAGTTTTATGGGTCGCAGAAAATATCTTTTTGAACATGATGACTGCGATGGTCTACTGTCACATAATAACTGAACCTTATTTAATGATATGCAAAATGATTTCCTGTGAGCAATTTCTGAAAATGAGCTACAATCAGGAATGGAAATGGGGGGTACACGCGGTACATCCCGTGCACCTGCTCTTGAACCCCCACTCCCTTCCTCTTCTTTGTTTTTCTAACACCGCTTTGTCCACTGCTTCTGAGATGCGTGGCGAACATCCAATAAGTTTCAGAATAATCGGCCATCTTTAATTTCAAAGAAATTACGTATTCCCACTCTCCCCCTTTCTTCTCCCTTCAAGCGTGTAACCAGTTCCTAAACCTCATTTCCATCACTGGCTATACGTAAGCTACAGTAAAAGATGATACCACGTATCCAAATGGCTGCGTTTATCTATCTGTCGAAGAATAGGGTCAAGTGATCGATTGAGATTTGTGCAGAAGTACGAGGCCAGGTGTACCGCTGAGGGCAGCAGCAGGACACAGCCTGGTGCAGGGCTGATATATTTGCAAAAATGATGCTTAAGGTGCAGCTGAGAGGGTGGGTCGCGATACACTATACCAGATTTTTCTGGGGGGTCGACGCATGGTCTACGTGTTGTGATTTGAAGTTAAAAAGTTGTCTGTCCATCTTCAGTTTTTTCGGTTATCCTCATCTTTCGCACTTTGTGCGCTACGACACTATGGTCACACTTATCAAATCATTCTGCTGTGTCTTTGTACGTCACGTCAGCATTCTGTTTGTTTTTCAGAGCTTCAAAAAAAACTTATCGCAGCGGACAAGCCACATAGAAAGACACCATCTTCCCACCCTGAAATAATGTTGGCCTGGTTCATGTAGAGCGTTCAGTTCAGTCACTTACGACTCTCTCGAAGAGTCTTAATGATGTACGATGTTAATGGTACTGATCGATAGTTTTTCTATGTTTTTCAGAACTTCAACTCATAATGGTCAAGCAAGTGAGAGAGGCAAGATCTTCCCGCCCTGAACCCATGTTGTGCAGAGTAATGTAGCTTGTCCACTCCCATACATTGAATCAGCTTGTCTTTCAGAACTCTTTTCGAAGATTTTAATGACGTGCGATGTTAATGATGCTACTGGTCGATAGTTTTTTGGACTGCTTTGCTTCCACCTTCGTGGAATGGGGCGATGTGGGTCAGTTGGAGACTCTCGGGCATGATGCCAGAATCTAGACTTTTTCTCTAGAGGATATTTAATGCACGTGCTGGACGTGTCTTGCATTTCTTTATGAAGGACCGACTTCCAAGCGTCCGGGCCTGGGGCTGAGCACATGGGCATGCTCTCAATGACCCTCACGAACTCTTGTGGTGGGGAGGTGCTCTGCTATGTGTACACTTGAGGGATTACTGTTCAGGAAGATGCCTGTTGGGTCATTAATTTTCGCTGTTGTTTTTGGCTCGTTGAATACTGATTCATAATGCCTTTTTAGAACTCTGCTCATCGCTTGGCAGTCGTCTATAATGTTACATTCTCCTGTACTGAGTAGGCCAATGGAGTTTGTGGTTCTGGTTTTACGTTCTGGATATGAGTAAAAGTATTTCGGGTTATTTCTCATTTCGTGTATGGCCTTCTTAAAATCCTGTGTGCAGGTGGTAATTGCTATGTGCAGCATTGGAGGACTACTGTTTAGCAAGACATCTTTTCGGTCATTTATCTTTACCATGTTTACTGGCTCATACGCCCTATTCCAGAATGTCCCTTTATCTCCTGCCAGTCATCAGTGAAGAGGAACTCCAGTGTTTTCCGGGAGCTACTGAAGTTTTCGTGGTCCTTCATTCGTCTGGTGGTAGGTACTGCGTGCACTATGTATATCCTCAGTCCTTCCACCGGGCCTAATATTCACGGAGGGAAAACGGAGAATACCTACGACCCCTACTGTGAACACTACGACCCTAGCTGTGACCTTATTCTTGAAAGTACGGTCCCAGGGGCAGGTCGCAGCATATCGACCGTTGGCTGGTAAAATACCTTTACATAGCATCGCCCTCGTGCCTCCGCTGGTTCCCGAGTTACGGCGCGGACGCGAAGAGAGATACCATGACCCCCGCTGTGACCCTGACCTTGTGGGTGCACCCCGGGGGTGAGACGATCACCCGAATCCCTCAGCTGCTTCGCAAGGTATGGATCGCAGGAGAGCTCGGCGCACAGACGGACACGCCTGATCATCACAATAGATAACCCACTCTTCAACGTGGCGCCTTGATAAACAGGCCAGGAAAACAGCAGCAACATCCCAGCAACACAACGCGAGAAGCACCAACACAGCAGCAGCACAACACAACACATGAAGCAGCAACACAGCAGCAGCACAACACAACACATGAAGCACCAACACAGCAGCAACACAACACAACACATGAAGCAACAACACAACAGCAGCACAACACAACACATGAAGCACCAACACAGCAGCAGCACAACACACGAAGCACCAACACAGCAGCAGCACAACACAACACATGAAGCACCAACACAGCAGCAGCAGCACAACACAACACATGAAGCACCAATACAGCAGCAGCACAACACAACACATGAAGCAACAACACAGTAGCAGCACAACACAACACATGAAGCAGCAATACAGCAGCAGCACAACACAACACATGAAGCAACAACACAGTAGCAGCACAACACAACACATGAAGCAACAACACAGCAGCAGCACAACACAACACATGAAGCAACAACACAGCAGCAGCACAACACAACACATGAAGCAACAACACAGTAGCAGCACAACACAACACATGAAGCAGCAATACAGCAGCAGCACAACACAACACATGAAGCAACAGCACAGCAGCAGCACAACACAACACATGAAGCAACAATACAGCAGCAGCACAACACAACACATGAAGCAACAACACAGCAGCAGCACAACACAACACATGAAGCAACAACACAGCAGCAGCACAACACAACACATGAAGCACCAACACAGCAGCAGCACAACACAACACATGAAGCACCAACACAGCAGCAGCACAACACAACACATGAAGCACCAACACAGCAGCAACACAACACAACACATGAAGCAACAACACAGCAGGAGCACAACACAACACATGAAGCAACAACACAGCAGCAGCACAACACAACACATGAAGCAACAACACAGCAGCAGCACAACACATGAAGCAACAACACAGCAGCAGGATTGTAATATAACACATGAAACAGCAACAAACCACCAACAGTAGTCCAGCAACACAAAGCGAAGCAGCAACACAGCAGCAGCAGAGTAACACACGAAGCACCAACACATCACCAGCAACAGTCCAGCAATACAACACGAGATGCAGCAACACATCAGGAGCAAGAACGTGATAACATCAGGAACACTACCACAGTGGGTAGCATCAGCTCAGGGAGACCATGTAAGCAGCAGCAGCAGCAGCACTTCACGCCATACAGCAGCAACAAGAGAGGCCCAACAATACAACAACAGGAGCAGCAGGGGTAGTAGAGCAGGAGGAGGAGGATCACACGCAGCAGGAGGGGCTGAGAGGAGCGTGTGGCTGCCCCCAGGGAGCCGTTCCGGTGGCGCTCAGATAGCCAGAGCACGCCCGGACCCCCGCGGGCCACTCTCATCCTCGGGGTCCTGGCCATCACCCAGCGTCTCACTCACCCGCAATATACATTACTTTTACCACCGCCACCACACACGCGCTACCCATATTAACCAACTTCCCACCTCCTCTAATACTCTATAATGAGAGGTAAACACATTAACTAATATCCAACACGTGTTCTACTGCTGGAGGACTTACCGTAATCACTAAACATTCAAGTATAACACGTTACTTTACATGGACATACGACTGAGTGCCCTCATTCCTCCAGGAGCCTTCTTAATACAGCATTGGGCCGTCTACCACCACTAGTACAGCAAACATGGAGTCAGTTTAAGGTTAGGTGTATATATATATATAGATGCGAGGCACTGCCTATAGATGAGACTGTGTGCAGGAGGGTAGATGTGTGGAAATAAAACGAGTGTGGTTGAGAGAGCTGAAGACGGTGCGATAAATGGTTTGGACATATAGAAGGAACGAGTGAGGAAAGGTTGACAGAGGATATATGTATCAGAGGTGGAGGGAACACGGAGAACGGATAGACCAAACTGGAGGTAAGAGGCTGGAGTGAAAAAGATTTTGAGCGATCTGGGCCTTAACATGCAGGAGGGTAAAAGGCGTGCACGGGATAGTGAATTGGAAGGATGTGGTATACAGGGGTCGATGTACTGTCAATGGAATGAAACAAGGCATGTGAACCGTTGGGCCTGGGTGAGGATAGGGCGCTGTGGTTTCAGTGCGTTATACACGACAGACAGAGAAGAAATATGAGCGGATGCTGCCTTTCTTCGTCTATTCCTGACGCTAACTCGCTAACGGGGGAAACGGCGAAGTGCCAAATCTTACACAAACACACACAGACACACACACACACACACACACATATATATATATATATATATATATATATATATATATATATATATATATATATATATATATATATATATATATATATATATCGCGTTCATGAGATGGTCCTGATTTGGGTATTCAACGGCCCGTGACGTCTCTGGCACAATTACTATTGTATAACGACCAATTCCCCCGTACATCCCATGAACCCACCCATTCCGTGCGTTCCCTAAATGGATAGAAATACACATAGCATAATAACCACTATCAAACATGGTAAATTTACAAGGTTCAACTCTGTGCGTGAGATATGACCTCACACTGTTTTCGGGAAGAGAATTTTGGGGTACTTACCCATAAGTGCCGGGATTCAAAGACTATCATCAAGAGAAACTTTATCATCGTGAGAAACTTTCACAAAATTCAAAAAGCTGCCTGATAATGCTTTCATGGCGAAACGTCCCTACATGATTCTTTTCCAGATTGGTGTAAACTGGACGTACAACCCGCTTGGTGATGCTAGACGTCTGAGGAGGATCAGTCCCGGTTGTATTGTGTGTGATAATTATCACCAAATTACCTAACCACGGGCATATGGTGTGTGATAATTATCACCAAATTACCTAACCACGGGCATATGGTGTGTGATAATTATCACCAAATTACCTAACCACGGGCATATGGTGTGTGATAATTATCACCAAATTACCTAACCACGGGCATATGGTGTGTGATAATTATCACCAAATTATCTAACCAAGGGGTCATATGGTGTGAGATAATTATCACCAAATTATCTAACCAAGGGGTCATATGGTGTGAGATAATTATCACCAAATTATCTAACTACGGGCATATGGTGTGTGATAATTATCAACAAATTATCTAACCACGAGCATATGGTGTGTGATAATTATCACCAAATTACCTAACCACGGGCATATGGTGTGTGATAATTATCACCAAATTATCTAACCACGGGCATATGGTGTGTGATAATTATCACCAAATTACCTAACCACGGGCATATGGTGTGTGATAATTATCACCAAATTATCTAACCACGGGCATATGGTGTGTGATAATTATCACCAAATTACCTAACCACGGGCATATGGTGTGTGATAATTATCACCAAATTACCTAACCACGGGCATATGGTGTGTGATAATTATCAACAAATTATCTAACCACGGGCATATGGTGTGTGATAATTATCACCAAATTATCTAACTACGGGCATATGGTGTGTGATAATTATCACCAAATTATCTAACCACGGGCATATGGTGTGTGATAATTATCACCAAATTATCTAACCACGGCCATATGGTGTGTGATAATTATCACCAAATTATCTAACCACGGGCATATGGTGTGTGATAATTATCAACAAATTATCTAACCACGGGCATATGGTGTGTGATAATTATCACCAAATTATCTAACCACGAGCATATGGTGTGTGATAATTATCAACAAATTATCTAACCACGGGCATATGGTGTGTGATAATTATCAACAAATTATCTAACCACGGGCATATGGTGTGTGATAAACGTCAAGTTGTCTACGCTATTCCTTACATGCAAACCTGAACACAATCTGGATACAGTCGCGTACTACGTTCAGAGATGTTCGCTTGTAGTAATAGTAGTTGTAGTAGTAGTAGTAGTAGCAGTAGTAGTTAGCGGTAGTTCAATTAGTTGTAGTAGTAGCTGTACTAGTAGTAGGTGAATTAGTTGTAGAATTAGTCGTAGAAGTAGTTGTTGAATTAGTTGTGGAGGCAATAGTAGTAGTAGTAGTAGTTCGCTGTTGCTACCTGTGGTTCAAAAGACGTAAGTGTGTACATGTCTCAAGATTATCAGTATAATTAGTACCATCATCATCATCATCATCATCACTAGCATTAATCTGTACGTATACAGGAGAAGGATTAACAGCCACGTATCTCCTGCGTGTCACAGAAGGCGACTTATTAGAGAAGGAGCGGGGGGAGTAGAAATCCTGCCATCCTGTTGTAACTCTCTAAATGAGAGAGAGAGAGAGAGAGAGAGAGAGAGAGAGAGAGAGAGAGAGAGAGAGAGAGAGAGAGAGAGAGAGAGAGAGAGAGAGAGAGACCAAGCCAAGACTCTTGATGAAATATCCTGTCATCTGTTCCTGGCGGTGAGGCAGGTAAGGCAAGAGCAGGGACGAAGAAAAGAAAATACCCTCACTAGCGGTTACAAACGTGGCAAAACTAACAAAACATTCGGGAAAAAAATGAAATAAACCTTCCCCCCCCAAAAAAAAACACCAAATTTCTGCAGCACCGTCCCATCTTGACACTCTGGACACATCGTCAGGACGGATACTCTCTCACACTAACCCAAGACAGAGCACAGGTATTTTGCCAGCAATACCATCAACCAGTCATAATTACAGCAACCAGAAGACCTTCAGAGTGTACACACGTACTGTCGTACATACGCCGACCATGCACCATCAGATCCCAACACGTCAATGGCAGACACAGGCAAGAACTCGGCCTCTCCAGAATGAACTCTTTGCGGTTCAGAACCCATCTCTGGCGGACTCCCTTCCAGAGGAGTCTTTCACACGCCCTCAGGGTCATCTGGAGGGCAAGGCGAGGCCGTCGGTGTCATTGTGGAGGGCGTGAAAGCCTCTCAGCAGGGTCCGGACTAACTCCTCCAGGCCGCGCCGCGTGTGTCCCACATTTAATTTCCAGGTGGGCCACGACGCCGAGCAAGTGTCCCCAAGACACGGGTGAGGTGCTTCTGCCGCCGCTGGACCAGCCAGCCCGTGCGTGATGAAGAACATCGGGTGTATCCACGAGTCCCATGGCCTGGCAGGGGGGTCGGCTTCACCCAAGAACGCAATCTCAACTTCGCTCTGGGACCAGACGCTGTCTACCCGACTGTCTTTCGTCAACACGGAATCATCCAAATCAACCAATCGATAAACTGGTCAACAGATAGATCATCTGATAACTATGAACCTGGAAGACTAACATGACAAGAGCAGGCGTGTCTGTAGAACAAGACGGTCTACTGACGAGGGGGTTCACCACTGACACGCGGCGTCTGGGCACTGCTATTTTCTAAATCATAAAATCATGAAGGAACAGGAAATGTAAATATCTGCAAGGACGTGTATGACATGCAGGACTTACACACGGAAGATGATCATGACGGGAATATGACTAGCCAAATCATGGTGGCCACAATATTGACATGTAGAATATAAAGACTAAAAATTCTACCTACTGCTACAGAATTCCTCATTCACCAATAGCACATTTCTCTCAATATGGCTGAGAATTATTCAGTAAATGACCTGAGGTGGTTTAAATGACAGGTAAACGTTATATATCCCTTGCTTTTGAAAGCTGCCCATCATGTAAAGGTTGGTCAGTTACTGTTAGGGATTTCAGCCCATCAACAGCCAGGGTCGTTAGGGACTTCAAGCTCAATCAATCGATCGAACAATCTTTAACACTTTTTTCCCCCCCCACACACACACTGATGATTACACCAAGACCGCGCATGCTACTATGCATGTGGCCAGTCACACAAAATATATATATATATATAGGCGAGGTCTTGTGGTCCATTCCCACCAAGAACCATGTGTGGGATACGGAGATCCCGACCGCTTGTAACTGTCAGGTAATCTCATCAATCTTCCACGAGGGAACGAGCTGAAAAGTGATTACCATTAACAATCATCTTAGCAGCCTATTTAGGCACTGGGTAATGACTTGACTGTCAATCCAGTGTCTTTCTGGGAAGAGATTACCAATCTATAAACACTGACCCACGAGGGAAGAGACTAATAATAATAATAATAATAATAATAATAATAATAATCATATTAACAACAACAGTAATAATTGATAATAAAATGATAATGATAATAATAATAATAATAATAATAATAATAATAACAATAATAATAATAATAATGGTAATAATTAATAATAATAACAATAATAATAATAATAATAATTTTTTTTTTTTTTTTTTTTTTTTATACTTTGTCGCTGTCTCCCGCGTTTGCGAGGTAGCGCAAGGAAACAGACGAAAGAAATGGCCCAACCCCCCCCCCATACACATGTACATACACACGTCCACACACGCAAATATACATACCTACACAGCTTTCCATGGTTTACCCCAGACGCTTCACATGCCTTGATTCACTCCACTGACAGCACGTCAACCCCGGTATACCACATCGCTCCAATTCACTCTATTCCTTGCCTTCCTTACACCCTCCTGCATGTTCAGGCCCCGATCACACAAAATCTTTTTCACTCCATCTTTCCACCTCCAATTTGGTCTCCCTCTTCTCCTCGTTCCCTCCACCTCCGACACATATATCCTCTTGGTCAATCTTTCCTCACTCATTCTCTCCATGTGACCAAACCATTTCAAAACACCCTCTTCTGCTCTCTCAACCACGCTCTTTTTATTTCCACACATCTCTCTTACCCTTACGTTACTTACTCGATCAAACCACCTCACACCACACATTGTCCTCAAACATCTCATTTCCAGCACATCCATCCTCCTGCGCACAACTCTATCCATAGCCCACGCCTCGCAACCATACAACATTGTTGGAACCACTATTCCTTCAAACATACCCATTTTTGCTTTCCGAGATACTGTTCTCGACTTCCACACATTTTTCAAGGCTCCCAAAATTTTCGCCCCCTCCCCCACCCTATGATCCACTTCCGCTTCCATGGTTCCATCCGCTGACAGATCCACTCCCAGATATCTAAAACACTTCACTTCCTCCAGTTTTTCTCCATTCAAACTCACCTCCCAATTGACTTGACCCTCAACCCTACTGTACCTAATAACCTTGCTCTTATTCACATTTACTCTTAACTTTCTTCTTCCACACACTTTACCAAACTCAGTCACCAGCTTCTGCAGTTTCTCACATGAATCAGCCACCAGCGCTGTATCATCAGCGAACAACAACTGACTCACTTCCCATAATAATAATAACAATAATAATGATATTAATAATTGATATTATAATAATAATAATAATAATAATAATAATAATAATAACAACAACAGCAACTTACTTAAAACAGAGGAATCACACCGTCCAGCCACACAGCGACTCACCTGAAATCAAAGAAACTGTCGTTCGTAATCTCGTCTGGCAGACAGTAACTGCTGCTACCTGTATACAGACCATGATCCTGGCAGCCTGATCACCTGGTGGTCACTACACCAACTACTGACTTACCACTATCCCCAGCCGGAGCCATCTTCTATACCGTATAGAATCTATAGTAGGTCCGGAACAGACAGTACTATAAACACACAGAAATACTCAACTTCTATATCAAATATTCTGAATATATAACACACTGAAATATTCAACTTCTATATTACATATTCTGAAATATAAAACACATCGAAATTTTCAACTTCTACATCAAATATTCTGAAATATACAATATAAACACACCGAAATATTCAACTTCTACATTAAAAATTCTGAAACATACAATATAAACACCGACGGTGTTTATATCATATATTCTTATATTACTTATGGTAATAATTACTGGGAGAGACGTATATCCCTCGTCATAAACTGCCACGTGTGCGCAGGTCATGTTAATATCAGACAAACGTCAACATTAACATGTTAGCCGTGCGGGTGCAGGAGGCCTTCCCTTGACCACCACACTGGCTGTACACTGACACACCTGCGTGGCACCTGCTGTGTCATGTGTCACCTGCTCTACTATATGGCCAGCAAATATCTACATATTATATATATATATATATATATATATATATATATATATATATATATATATATATATATATATATATATATTTTTTTTTTTTTTTTCTTTTTCTTTCAAACTATTCGCCATTTCCCGCACTAGCGAGGTAGCGTTAAGAACAGAGGACTGGGCCTTGAGGGAATACCCTCACCTGGCCCAATTCTCTGTTCCTTCTTTTGGAAAATTAAAAAAAAAACGAGAGGGGAGGATTTCCAGCCCCCCGCTCCCTCCCCTTTTAGTCGCCTTCTACGACACGCAGGGAATACGTGGGATGTATTCTTTCTCCCCTATCCCCAGGGATATATATATATATATATATATATATATATATATATATATATATATATATATATATATATATATATTGGAAAGGATCACAATTTTGCGCGTGATCAAGATATTCCTATGAGTCCAAGGGAAAAATGATACACGATAAGTTCCCAAGTGCACTTTCGTGTAATAATCACATCATCAGGGGAGACACAAGAGAGAAATATAACAGTCAGTTGATATACATCGAAGAGACGAAGCTAGGACGCCACTTGGTACACATGCGATTGTCCAAGACAGGCAACGAGCGTCCATAAACTTATCATTCTACAAATTTTGTCAACAATAAAGTTATCTAATTTGTAGAGAGAGAGAGAGAGAGAGAGAGAGAGAGAGAGAGAGAGAGAGAGAGAGAGAGAGAGAGAGAGAGAGAGAGAGAGACTAGTGTCGCAAAAGCAGATCGTCTGTTTCTCGGTCATACTATGATCTCGTCGTGGTGTTCAGGGTACAGCGGTGTTCTGAGTCCAGATCTTCAACAGCTTGTCAATAGCAGGTCCGAGAAATTCACTTTCCTCGTCCGTTCAGAGAGTCGCTGCCATGTGGCATGGATGTAGCTACACGATACAGAAGAAACCCGACTTACTCAACACATTCTAGAATACTATCCCAATGTCTCCTCTACCTGCTTGCCACACAGCAGCACCATCTTGCACATAACAGCACCACCTGACACACAACAGCACCAACTGGCACATAAGAGCACCACCTGACACACAACAGCACCACCTTGCACATAACAGCACCACCTGACACACAATAACACCACTTTGCACACAATAGCACCACCTGACACACAACAGCACCATCTGGCACAAACCACCACCACCTGACACACAAGCACCATCTGACACACAACAGCACCACCTGACATAACACCACCTGACACACAACAGCACCACCTGGCACACAACAGCACCACCTGGCACACAACAGCACCACCAGGCACACAACAGCACCATCTGGCACACAACAGTACCACCTGGCACACAAAAGCTGACACAACAGCACCACCTGGCACACAACAGCACCACCTAGCACACAACAGCACCACCTGGTACATATAGTAACAACTTTATAAACAACCCTCATACTAGCAGAGGTTAACACTCACTAACACGAGAGGGCTCACACGAAAACAAGCAGGCAGTGAACACTAGAAATACAACAGCAACACCTGACACACAACTACAACACCTAACAAGCAACAAGAACATCAACAAAAATACAACACCAACAATAACCTGGCACAAACTAGCATGAGAAGATACAATATATTATCACGTGGATCATACTTCTTATCCCATCTGATACACAAATACTTGAGATACACTAGCAACACTAGTCACACACATTGGCAACGCTAGCTACACATACTAGCAACACCTAGACACAAACACTAGGAATGATAAGCACATACACTAGCAACATTAAGCACATAAACTAACAACACTAGACACAAACACTAGGAATAATAAGCACATACACTAGCAACATTAAGCACATACACTAACAACACTAGACATAAATACTAGGAATGATAAGCACATACACTAGCAACATTACGCACAAACACTAGGAATAATAAGCACATACACTAGCAACATTACGCACAAACACTAGCAACACTAGACATAAATACTAGGAATGATAAGGACATACACTAGCAACACTAGACACAAACACTAGGAATGATAAGGACATACAATAGCAACATTAAGCACGCGCACTAGCAACGCTAGACAAACACTAGGCACGGTCGGCACACAGACACACTAGCAACGCTAGACAAACTAGCTATGCTTGGCATACACACACTAACTATGCTAGGAGCACATGATGAACACCACAGTGCTACTCCTGGGGCAAGAGGAGCATTCTATCACAAAGTGATATAATGTTCTGAGTTCACTTATCTGTTCATCTGTCCATTTGTCTGTTTGCGTGCCAACACACACTCACACACACACACACACACACACACACACACACACACACACACACACACACACAGCAAACATAAATTTAGATTTAAGATGTATGACGGCAGAGGATGTTCAAGAGACGGGGTCCCACCAGGGTAAAACTCCCTCCCAGTACACAACAAATCGGTAATTACGCACACACAACCCTATGAAATATCTCTGTAACGTACCACACGATTCATTTTGCACTGCCCCTTACAAACGGTCGGATACAGACGGGTGGGGTGGACCTCCTCTAAAATAAAAGGAGGGATGGAGAGGGGGGAAAATGACAGACGTAGGGCGTAAACTGATAAAGTTTGGTGCTACTTGAGATGAGAATCTTCCAAGATGATGGCGTACAGCAGGGACGCTTGGTATGCACGGCTAGGAGTGGGATGGGAGGCGTTAGTCTCACCTAACGACTCATGTGAGGGCGCTACATGAATAATTAAGATGTGATTTAGTAGCCTTCTTCCCGTGAGGAGCTTCGCGGGGCACAAGGTGACTCTGTGATCCGGGAGGTGATACGGGCCTGAACCGCAGATGTAAACAACAATACATAAAGAACATTAATGACGATGTCTATATAAATGACGATGTCTATATAAATACAGCGTCTCAATACGAATACAACAGACGATACGTAAACCATGTCAATCATGGATGATTTAACTCTATGGTTAACTCTGACGGTAATGTTTGATCGACGTATTATCCCACCTTGCTAGATGTTCCCATGGTCGATTTCAACTAAGCCCCTTCTCTTCTCTACCTGGGGGTCAGCTTGAAACCGAGCAGCTAATCATGCTCTTCTGATCAGTCTGGCTGTTTGGTAGCGCAACCTGCACGTCTACGAACCTACTACAGCCCAGTGTATGATGTACATCAACATTCAACAGAAGTGTGGGTGTACAGAGGTGTGGATACACAGAGGTGTGGGTATACAGAGGTGTGGGTATACAGAGGTGTGGGTATACAGAGGTGTGGGTATACAGAGGTGTGGGTAAACAGAGGTGTAGGTATATGTGCAGCGAGTTCTCGAATTTCTCCCAACGGGACAGCCCATAACGGATACTGGCAGGGAGAAAGATAAACAAATTTGGTACCTGGGTGTTTACAGTGTTTACTCTCATTGCAAACCCGTTATCAGATTTGACTGGGTAATTTTACATTCAAGCTAATAAGTAGTGATTTCTTTTTTTTTTTCATGTACACAGAGGCATCTATAATTCTCTACGAATGAATCTACGTCCATCTTCAGGCAATCTAGAGAATAGTGTAAGTTATACGTCTCTCTAAGTTTTGAAACCTTGCCGAGTTAAAGCAGGACGTGAACGATGTTTGCGAGCAATCCAACTTGACAAAATCCCTCGTCTTGAACATGAATATCCTAACCAAATTGTAGTCAAGCCTGATCGGTATAAATGGTTCGAGGAGTGACATCGCTGATGCTCCCGTCATCTTAAAGGGGAATCCAGATATTTTCCTGTTATTAAAGACAAAATATAACCAAGACACGACACGAAATTACATTTAATCTCCATGAGTCTTACGCTACAGATGGTCTGCAAGTGGGAAAATTGGAAACATGGAGGTAGCTTCATAACAGAGGAATTACACTAAGCCATGTTGGTCTAGCACGGACGAAGATAACATATAACTGAACCTCTGTATATGAGCACCGTAAAACTGCGAGCCGTGACAGGAGTCGGTGGGGTGCTGGCGTGGAGGCAGATGGGTGTTTGTATCTGGAGAAGAAGGAAAACCGCAAGATGTCCGGGTTCATGAGGCATCTACAACGTTAGCACCTTCGCCTCCCCCTGTTCGATTTGCCCTTCGTCCGCTCCCTCCTCAACACCTCGACTGATGTAACCACGGACACAAAAATCGAAGTTAATTTAAGCTGGTCTGAGTTGTGCATATGACCAGGGTAATACATAACCATATATAGAATACTGGCAACACAGTCATATGTAAAAGGACGTTAGAGCTACCTCAGTTCGATTCGCTCTTAACCATCGAAGTGTTCGCTTTCTCGTCTGACGCTCAAAATCGTGGATCCGTGGCAGTGTCACTTCCGTAGGTAGTATCTCTATTTACCTACGTTACATGAATATATAAACCTATGATAGATACCAAAGGTAAGTATTAAAGGTAAAAACCACACACAATGCAATCAACATTCTAACACGTAGCGAGAAATCTGACGTCACTTATTACAAAAGCTTATATCCACCCTGCGTTCAACAAGGTACACGACACTGCGGCTTTGGACAAGAAAATTACATCCAAGAACACACACACACATCATATATATATATATATATATATATATATATATATATATATATATATATATATATATATATATACATATATATATATATATATATATATATATATATATATATATATATATATATATATATATATATATGATTAGGGTCCATGGGGTAATTCACTACCGTGAATGTTAATGGTGAACAGCGGGTGGGAGGGTGTGCTGAAAAAGAACCGGTGATAGGGAATACCTGGTTTAAAAAGAGGAACGAGATGGACAGCGGGTATCACTGGATGACATGTTAATAGACAGGCGTGCGACAGAGAAACTTTGGGAAGTAAGTGTGCTTAGAGGGGTAGCCGGCGGGATGTCTGATCAACATCTTGTGGAGTCGAGGGTGAAAATTTGTAGAGGTTTGCGGAAAAGAAGAAACAATAGTGGTGATAGTAAGTGAGCTTGGAAAAGAGATTTAACTGAAGAAATACCTGGAGAGAATGAGCAAAGAATGGCAAAAGGTGAGAGTAAATGAAGCAATGGAAGTGGGAAGCATGTGATGGTATGCGCGAGTGATGCAGGCGGCATACGAAAGATGGGAGATTAGTAAGTGATGGAATGAAGAGGTAAAGTGGTTTGTGAAAAAGAAAAGAAGGGTGTTTGAGTAGTACTTACAGGGAAGGAGTGCAACGGATAGGGAAGAGCATAAAGCGGTAGGAAGGCAAGAGGAAGGTGAAGGGGTTGAAAAAGAGGGTCAGCGGGTATCAGCAAACTTTAGGGACAATTACATGTTTTGAAAGGAGGTTAATAATGTGCGAAAAACAAGGGAATACTTAGGAGAATCAGTGAAGGGGGCAAACGGAGAAGCGGTAACAGGCAGTGATGAGTTGAGAAGAGATGGAGTGAGTATTTTGAAGGACTGTAGAATCTGTTTGCAGATAGGGAGGCAGATGTAAGGTGTTTGGGTCAAGGTGGTATGCGAAGTGAGAGTAATGGAGAAAGGTTGGGTGGAGAGAGAAGTAGTGGTGAAAGCCTTATGTAAGATGAAATGTGGCAAAGCGGCTGGAGTGGATGGTACTGCAAGTGAATTTATTAAGAAAGTGGGTGACTGTATTGATGACTGGTTGGTTCAGGTGCCTGGGGTTGGTGGGACGCGTGTATAGCGCCACTGTACAAAGGCAAAGGGGTTAACTGTGAGTGTTCAAACTATAGAGGTAAAAGTTTGTTGAGTGTACCTGGTAAGTTGTATGGGAAGGCAGTGATTGAGAGGGTCAAGGTATGTACGGAGCATCATACTAGGGAGGAGCAGTGTGGTTTCAGAAGTGGTAGATGATGTGTGGATCAGGTATTTAATCTCACCATGGTTGTTTCATTTGATTATGGTGGATAGGGTGGTGTGGGAGGTACATGAGAAAGTCCTGGAGGAAGGGATAAGTATGCGGTCTATAGGGATGAGAGGGCCTGGAAAGTGAGTTAGTTGTTGTTCTATGATGATACAGCACCACTGGTGACTGGTCTGAGTAAGAATATGCATAAGTTGGTTACTGGTTTTGGAAGTGTGCGTGAAAGGAGAAAAATGAGAGTAAATGTGAATACAATCAAGGTTATTGAGATTTAACAGAGTTGAGGGACAGTTTAGCTAGGCTGCGAGTTGGTTAATATGGGTAGCGCGTGTGTGTTGGCGGTGGTAAAAGTAATGTATATTGCGGGTGAGTGAGACGCTGGGTGATGGCCAGATCCCCAAGGATAAGAGTGGCCTACGGGGATCCGGGCGTGCTCTGGCTATGTGAACATGCAGGAGGGTGAAAGGTGTGCACTGGATAGAGTGAACTGGAACGATGTGGTGTACAGGGGTCGACGTGCTGTCAGTGGACTGAATCAGAGCATGCACAACACGGAAAGGTCTGCGGGGGCCTGGATGTGGATAGGGAGCTGTGGTTTCGGTGCATTACACATGACAGCTAGAGAATGGATATGAAAGGATGCGGCCTTTCTTGATCTGTTCCTGAGGCACTTCGCTAATGCTGGAAACTGCTATGAAGTATAATTAATGTGTGTGTGTGTGTGTGTGTGTGTGTGTGTGTGTGTGTGTGTGTGTGTGTGTGTGTGTGTGTGTTGCAGCCTGAGGACTGGCGGAATGCACTTACAGTGCCAATGTATAAACGCAAGGAAGACAAAGTTGAGTGTTCGAGTCACAGAGGTTTAGGTTTGTTGAGCGTACCTGGAAGGTTATATGGAAGAGTGGCGATTCAGAGGGTGGTGACATGCACAGAACATTCGAGTGGAAAAGAACAATGTGGTTTCAAGAGTGGCAGAGGACGTATGGATCAAATGTTTGTTTGAAGAATGTGTGGGAAATAGGAGAATAAAATGGATTTTTAAGTGACACTTATAGATCTGGAGAAAACATAAGAGAGGGTTCACAGAAATGCATTGTTAACAGTGTTACGAATATATGGTGTGGGAGGAAAGCTATCAGAAGTGAGTGTTTATCCAGAGAGTAAGGCGTGCGTGAGTAGGTATGAGGAGGCTGAGCGGATGGTTCCAAGCGCAAATGGGTCTACAGCAAGGGTGTGTGATGTCATCCTGGTTGTGGGGGAGGTGCGTGCAAAGGTCTTGGGGAGAAGGACAGGTATGCAGTCTGTAGGGGGTGAGGAGACCTTGGAAGTAAGTCCTTAGTTATGAGCTCAACACACGGCAGTGGTGGCAGATTTGAGTGAGAAACTACAAAAGTTGGTGGCTTTGTTTGGCAAAATGTGTGAAAAGAAGAAAGTGGCGATGTGATTAAAAGCACAGTTATTAGGTTAAACAGTGCAGACAGGTTGGTAGGGAGCCAGTCTGAATGAAGAAAATTTAGAGGAAGTGGAGTTTCTTAAGATACCTGGCAGTGAACTGAATCATGGAAACGAAGAGTAATAGGATGGGTGAGGGGGCGAAGGTTCTAGAGCACTAAAAAAAAAGTGTGGAAAGAGTTGTCACTACCTGGGAGAGCGAAAATGAGGGTGTTCGAAGGTACAGCAGTCCTATCGATTTTATATGGATGCGAGGCATGTGCTAAGGATTAGATCACAGGGTGGATATGTTGGAAATGATATGTCTGATGAAAATATGTGATATGAGAAGGAATGATCGAGTTAGTAACGACTGGTTAAGAGAGAGGTGTGGTAATATGAAGTGTATGGTTGAGAGAGATGAAGACAATGTGCTGAAATGGTTTGGTCATATGGGAAAAAATGAATGAGAAAGGGTCGACAAAGAGGATATATATGTCAGAAGTGAAAGGGTCACGGAGGAGGAGGAGGAGGAGACCAATTTGAAGATGGAAGGATGGGGTCAAAAAAGTTTTTCGTATTTCGGCCAAACATGCAGGAGGGTGAAAGGCGTGCACGAGATACAGCGAATTGGAGTGGAGTGGAGTGGCGACGTGCTATCAGTGTAATGATCCAGGGAATATGAAACAGTCGGGGTGAAACAGGGAAAGATAAACGGGACCTGGTTGTGGGTACCGGGCTACGGTTTCGGTGCATTACACATGACTGCTGAATAATGGATGTCAGCGAATGAGGCCTTTTCTTGGTCTGTTCCAGGCGCTACATCACTAATGCTGAAAACAATGAACAAGTATGTGTGTGAGAGAGAGAGAGAGAGAGAGAGAGAGAGAGAGAGAGAGAGAGAGAGAGAGAGAGAGAGAGAGAGAGAGAGAGAGAGAGAGAGAGAATCATTATCATTATTATTATTAGTAGTAGTAGTAGTAGTAGCAGTAGTAGTAGCAGCAGCAGCAGCAGCAGCAGCAGTAGTAGTAGTAGTAGTAGTAGTAGTAGTAGTAGTAGTAGTATCATCATTATTGTCCTTATCATTATCATCCCAGGGCTTCTTTCTAAACGCTTTTGTAACCAATAGCTGCGCTAATTCTTGTAGCAGATGAATGTAGACTCCTTTGGATTGAGGAGTTCTTCAACGAGACAGTACTCCCTTTCGTGAAGGCGTATCAGTCTGTGTAATACAATACCCATTCCCAATTTGTCTTAGAAGTTAAGTGAGCATCATCAAGGTATGGCACTGAAAAAAAAATATCAACAACCGTAGAGCTACTGATTATACGAGGCAGAGACCTAAGAAAACGCCAACTCTACCCTGACCTATTGGTACCCAATCATCGAGGGAGCTACAACTTCATCAGCCACAAAGGTGCAGCAGGGGGACCACTTCAAAGAGATCAATGGCCAGAGGTTCCCTGATGGGCCCTGCCACTCCAAGACCCTTCTCTGATATCCTGGTATGTCCTATAAGCCGTCTTCTTGTAATCAACCTACTGCTGGGATGCGTTCCTCTGCTGCCAGGAGATCCAGTACAACTCTTATGTGTACTTTACTGTATACCTCTGAGGAGGCCATTACGTACCATGTGGTCATTGTAATAAGCTGCAGAAGGCTCTCCCGTCGCCGGAGGAGGGGCTGACTGGTCAAAGTTCCTCCTACCCTAATGTTAGCTGTACAGTTACTCTGCTGAAAAGGTTGACGTACCTGTTGTGTAGTTCCTGGCCTGGGGTTCTCGCTAGACCGAGTGTCAGCCCTCGTCTATCCTATATGAGGAGGAAGCTGTTGCTGTCTACTACCATAAGCTCCTCCCTGACCAGTTATCCTGACCAGTTAAAAAGGTTTCCTATCACCCATGTTTCGTCAGGCTGCCGTCCACCTGACCAGCATGGTGACAGGGCAGTGGACTGAGGCAGAACGGCTCATAATGAAGACAGAAGGAATAACAAGACAGAAGTAAATAATGAGTGGCTTGGCTACAGTACCCTGTGGCCAGCTACAGAGGCTCGGCTGACGACGTGTCACTGACAATGGACGAGTGGCGTGGACGCTCTGTCTTTCCACGGCAGTAAACGAAGCTGTTAACAGGCGCACTGGACGAAACTGCCATGCATTACAGAGGCTGCTACTCATCATGCATCGGGAGGTTATTATTCATCCACAATGCCGTTCATTATATATCTGCTGTTCACTGTGCATGCTGCTGCTCTTTCATTAATGTCATGTATCAGGCACGTTCCCACCAATCGTACACACTACTGATCATCATGCATGGTGCACCTCATCACACACATTCATCATGCATCTCGCCACACATGAATGCTCCAGTTCATTACAGATGTCATCATGCATATTGCTGTTCAACGTTCGACAGTAGTGTTCCCCATGCACACAGTGCATGATCTTTACAAAAATCATCATGCATGTTACAGCTCCTTATCGAAAATGCTGCGTATCATGCACGAAGCTGTTCCTTAGGCATGATACTACTACACATATCCGTCGTTATTCATGCTGCTCTGCTAGTCATCATACATAACCCCTCTCACTATGTCCCTCCTCATCTAACACGTCACTATGTCCCTCCTCATCTAACACGTCACTATGTCCCTCCTCATCTAACACGTCACTATGTCCCTCCTCATCTAACACGTCACTGCGTCCCTCCTCATCTAACACGTCACTGCGTCCCTCCTCATCTAACATGTTGCTGTTTATCACGCACGTTGCTGGCGGCGGTGGAGGTGCATGAATAGAGACCCACACAATTCATCTGTTAGAAGTTAATTGGAGGGAAGGGGCTTGTGAGTGTAGTGAGGACGGAAAAAAAAAAAAAAGCTAAGAAAACGTTGAGGAAGACAGGAGGGTAATAGGTGACGGGTTCAATCCGCGTGTTCCATTGTCTGCCCCTCTCATTATGAATGCTGCAGCTTGTTAGACACCCGCTGTAGACAAGTCCGTTTTCACGCCTCAAGCATGATGCCATGTCCCGTGCTGTGCTCTCGTAACTCGTGGTCAAGCATGGCATTTTACGTCTCTCTCTCTCTCTCTCTCTCTCTCTCTCTCTCTCTCTCTCTCTCTCTCTCTCTCTCTCTCCATTTACACACACACACACACACACACACACACACACACATATATATATATATATATTTTTTTTTTTTTTTTTTTTTTTTTTTTATACTTTGTCGCTGTCTCCCGCGTTTGCGAGGTAGCGCGAGGAAACAGACGAAAGAAATGGCCCAACCCCCATACACACGTACATACACACGTCCACACACGCAAATATACATACCTACACAGCTTTCCATGGTTTACCCCAGACGCTTCACATGCCTTGATTCAATCCACTGACAGCACGTCAACCCCTGTATACCACATCGCTCCAATTCACTCTATTCCTTGCCTCAAACATCTCATTTCCAGCACATCCATCCTCCTGCGCACAACTCTATCCATAGCCCACGCCTCGCAACCATACAACATTGTTGGAACCACTATTCCTTCAAACATACCCATTTTTGCTTTCCGAGATAATGTTCTCGACTTCCACACATTTTTCAAGGCTCCCAAAATTTTCGCCCCCTCCCCCACCCTATGATCCACTTCCGCTTCCATGGTTCCATCCGCTGACAGATCCACTCCCAGATATCTAAAACACTTCACTTCCTCCAGTTTTTCTCCATTCAAACTCACCTCCCAATTGACTTGACCCTCAACCCACCCACATACACATGTATCTACATAAACGCCCAAACACGCACATATACATACCTATATATTTCAACGTATACATATACAGACATTTACATACATACCCATGTATATATTCATAATTGCTGCCTTCATCCATTCCTGTCGCCATCCCGCCACACATGAATAACATCCCCTCCTCCATCCCCCACGGCACGCGAGGTAGCGCTAGGAAAAGACAAAAAAGGCCACATTCGTTCACACTCAGTCTCTAGCTGTCATGTATAATGCACCGAAACCACAGCTCCCTTTCCACATCCAGGCCCCTCAAAACTTTCCATTGTTTACCCCAGACGCTTCACATGCCCTGGTTCATTCCACTGACAGCACGTCGACCCCAGTATATCACATCATTCCAATTCACTCCATTCCTTGCACGCCTTTCACCCTCTCGAATGTTCAGGCCCCGATCGCTCAAAATCTATTTCACTCCATCCTTCCACCTCCAATTTGGTCTCCCACTTCTCCTCGTTCCCTCCACCTCTGACACATATATCCTCTTTGTCAATCTTTCCTCACTCATTCTCTCTCTGTGACCAAACAATTTCAATACACCCACTTCTGCTCTCTCAACCACGTTCTTTTTATTACCACACATCTCTCTTACCCTTTCATTCCTTACTCAACCAAACCACCTCACACCATATATTGTCCTCAGATATTTATCATTTCCAACACATCCACCCTCCTCCGCACACCCTTATCTATAGCCCATGCCTCGCAACCATATAACATTGTTGGAACCACTATTCCTTCAAACATACCCATTTTTGCTTTCCGAGATAACGTTCTCGCCTTCCACACATTCTTCAACGCTCCCAGAACCTTTGCCCCCTCCCCCACCCTGTCACTCACTTCCGCTTCCATGGTTCCATCCGCTGTTAAATCCACTCCCAGATACCTAAAACACTTCACTTCCTCCAGTCTCCATTCAAACTTACCTCCCAATTAAGCTGTCCTTCAACCCTACTGAACCTATTTACCTTGCTCTTATTCACATTTACTCTCAGCTTTCTTCTTTCGCACACTTTACCAAACACAGTCACCAAACTCTGCAGCTTCTCACCCGAATCCGCCACCAGTGCTGTATCATCAGCGAACAACAACTGACTCACTTCCCAAGCCCTCTCATCCACAACAGACTGCATATTTGCCCCTCTCTCCAAAACTCTTGCATTCATCTCCCTAGCAACCACCATTCATAAACAAATAAAACAACCATGGAGACATCACACACCCCTGCCGCAAACCGACATTCACTGGGAACCAATCACTTTCCTCTCTTCCTACTCGTACAAATGCCTTACATCCTTGATAAAAACTTTTCACTGCTTCTAGCAACTTACCTCCCGCACCATATACTCTTAATACATTCCACAGAGCATCTCTATCAACTCTCTCATATGCCTTCTCAAGATCCATAAATGCTGCATACAAATCCATCTGTTTTTCAAAGTATTTCTTCCATACATTCTTCAAAGCAAATATCTGATCCACACATCCTCTACCACTTCTGAAACCACATTGCTCTTCCCCAATCTGACGCTCCGTACATGCCTTTACCCTCTCAATCAATGCCCTCCCATATAATTTCCCAAGAATACTCAACAAACTTATACCTCTGTAATTTGAACCCTCACCTTTATCTCATTTGCCTTTGCACAATGGCACTATGTATGCACTCCGCCAATCCTCAGGCACTTCACAATGAACCATACATACAATGAATATCCTTACCAACCACTCAACAACACGGTCACCCCCTTTTTTAATAAATTCCACAGCAATACCATCCAAACCCGCCGCCTTGCCGGCTTTCATCTTCCGCAAAGCTTTCGCTCCCTCTTCTCTGTTTACCAAACCATTCTCCCTGACCCTCTCACTTCGCACACCACCTCGACCAACCTTCAAAATACTCACTCCATTTCCTTCTTATTTCACTACTACTTGTTATTACCTCCCCATTAGCCCCCTTCACCTATGTTCCCATTTGTTCTCTTGTCTTACGCACTTTATTTACCTCCTTCCAAAACATCTTTTTATTCTCCCTAACATCTAACGATACTCTATCACCCTAACTCTTATTTGCTCTCTTTTTCACCTCTTACACCTTTCTCTTGACCTCCTGCCTCTTCCTTTTATACATCTCCCGGTCATTCGCATTACTTCCCTGCAAAAATCGTCCAAACACCTCTCTTTTCTCTCTAACTAACAATCTTACTTTTTCATCCCACCACTCACTACCCTTTCTAATCTGCCCATCTCCCGCTTTTCTCATGCCACAAGCATCTTTCGAGCAAGCCATCTCTGCTTCCCTAAATACATCCCATTCTTCCCCTACTCCCCTTACGTCATTTGCTCTCACCTTTTCCCATTCTGCACTCAATCTCTCCTGGTACTTCCTCACACAAGTCTCCTTTCCAAGCTCACTTACTCTCACCACTCTCTTCACTGAATCATTCTCTCTTCTTTTCTGAAAACCTCTACAAATCTTCACCTTCGCCTCTACAAGATAATGATCAGATATCCCTCCAGTTGCCCCTCTCAGCACATTAACATCCAAAAGTCTCTCTTTCACGTAATCCAGCAACGCTCTCTGGCCATCTCTCCTACTTACATACGAATATTTACGTAAATCTCTTTTTAAACCAGGTATTCCCAATCACAAGTCCTTTTTCAGCACACAAATCTACAAGCTCTTCACCATTTCCCTTCACAACACTGAACACCCCATGTACACCAATTATTCCCTCAACTGCCACATTACTCACCTTTGCATTCAAATCACCCATCACTATAACCCGGTCTCGGGCATCAAAGCTGCTAACACACTCAATTAGCTGCTCCCAAAACACTTACCTCTCATGATCTTTCTTCTCATGCCCAGGTGCATAGGCAACAATAATAACCCATCACTCTCAACCCACTTTCAGTTTTACCCATATCAATCTAGAGCTTACTTTCTTACACCCTATCACATATTCCCACAACTCCTGCTTCAGGAGTAGTGCTACTCCTTTCTTTGCTCTTGTCCTCTCACCAACCCCTGACTTTACTCCCAAGACATTCCCAAACCACTCTTCCCCTTTACCCTTGAACTTCGTTTCACTCAGAGCCAAAACTTCCAGATTCCTTTGCTCAAAAATACTACCTATCTCTCCTTTTTTTCTCATCTTGGTTACATCCACACACACTTAAGACACCCCAGTCTGAGCCTTCGAGGCTGGTCTCCGATAGGTGGACAGCCCACCTGCTTTCGACTCTTACTGCATTTCATTTTCGAATCTTTTAAATTCTTTCGTTCATACTTTTTCATTCTCTTCCAATCTGTCCCTTAGGATATATGTTCTTACATCAGACTAAGAACAACGTGTGTGTGTGTGTGTGTGTGTGTGTGTGTGTGTGTGTGTGTGTGTGTGTGTGTGTGTGTGACGAGCAATATATCACAAACCTGTAGTACGGAGACACTACTGTACAGGTCAGTAACGAGGTCCTCAGAGGGAATACCTGAGCTTGAGCTTCCTAGAACAACAAACCCACAGCGTCCGTGTCTACGTTCACATCCAGGGCAGCGCTACTCTGGCGACCATCGGCACATCAAAACACGTGCTGAGTTCAGGGAGGTCGAGCTAACTTTGAGCTACTGAGTTGGGTCGTTAGTCGACCAAGATGTTAGTCGTAGCTCGTAGGCCCACGTAACCACCTCACAGCCTGGCTCGTAGTCCATTTGCTAAATACCTATCAAAGATCTCAAATTTCTCCACTGTGGATCCCATAGTATTTCTGATAGATGCAAGCAATGTGGTCAATAGTTCTGGGTCCTAGATGTGCAAGGTGTTTTCCTGTGTTTCATGCAATTTGTGATTTCTTTGGTAATATCTTTATAGAGCCGTCCATGCCTGTCGAGCCAAAATGGGGACTATATTTGAAAACAGGTTACGAAGAAAGTCTTCCAAGATTTGCCAGAGATTATGATATGCCTCTCTCGTCTGCGCTCCATCCAGTACGGCCTCTGGCTGCAGTCATTCCCAGTACCAGTTCTGATCTTTTACAACTGTGTTATTCAGTAACAAAACAGTGACGGTTAATTAAGAGGGCAGAAAATTTCGATTGACAGCAAAGGCTTTATATATATGTAGAATCACTGAAAAAAAAGAAGTATCTTAGTACGAAAATAAATTTTATCAAATCTTTATACTTTATAACGCATAGTTCGATAATCAGAGTAATTTTTCCTATATTTACGATTATTACTTATATCATTTGATTATTTTGTGTCTCTCTTTCTTCCAGGCCATAAGAGAGATAAGCAGGGGCCGTAAAGTGTGTACCACTGCTCTAGCAAGCGTCAGTGCGGCCCGTCAGGACCTCTGCACAATTTCTACGTCAATGATTTAGCCCGAGCTGGGGGGGTGACATCAGTGCACAGTAGTGATCCATCCAAGAACGTATTGATTCCAGGAAGCGTGACCTAACTGGTGTTCCTCTCTCGTCTCGAAGGTTCGCAAGATCCAGCCTACCATCTTTTTCTGAGAGAGACACAGATGTTGCCTTGTGTTGTCCAGTGAAGGTGAGGTCGTCAGACATTACTAAAATGAGGTCTTTCACAGTGTCCATTCTTTTGTGTCTGTTCGGTAAGCTTTCTTGTTTTAATTCTTTGTTCACTTCTTCATCCACACCATACCAGAGAGGTGACAGCTTTCGACCAACAAAAAGCACGTTGCTTTAGGTGACCCCGTGGAAGACTGTTTTTATGTTTGTAATTCATCCGTGTCGACGGTTCATGAGATTTTCATACTTATTGTAGCATCATCGGCAGCTAACGACATGAAACTATGACCCGTGTTTGTGTCAACGTCAGACATGAGAGAGAGAGGAACACAAGTGTCCAGTTAGTTCCTCCGGTGGAGGCATTAAGACACACCTTCACTTACATGAACGTTTTGTCATTTGTTTGTGTTTTAACCGGTAATTCCCGTCTTAAGCATTCCGTGCGACATGACACAAATCTTGTGTTTGTTCTCCAGCGCCTCTACAATTTCACCGTAATGGTCAAACAAGTGAGAAAGGCATAATCATTCCGTCCTGACACTATGCTGTCTAGGGTTATGTCAGTTATTTGATATCATACACTCGGTCGGTCGGTTGATTGGTTGGTTGTTTGGGCTTTACCAGCTGTCAGAGGTCATTAAGGCCCTCAACGTAAGCTACATCCACCAACCGAAAAATCTTTAACACCTTCTTCAGCTGTTAAAGATGGTTCTAAGACCATATACACTCTCACTCTGCATGTGGACCATGTAGGTCAATTCACATCCCTAGATCCTCTCAAAAATCGTATAATTTGCGATGTTTGTGTCAACAGTTTGTTTGGGATTGCTTTGCTTGCTCTTTTGTGAAGTGGGGCGATGGGAGTCAGTTCTAAACCCTCGGGGATGGTGTCAGAATCCAGAATTTTTGTCTAGAGGATATTTATTCCGAGTGAGAATGGTGTGTTGCATATCATATATACAAAGTTCCAAAAGTCAGGTCCTGGGGGTAGAGTGCATGGGCAAGTCTCAACGGCCCCTCTCGAAGTCATGAAGAGTGGCGTTGAAATCTATGTAATATAAGGGAGGTGCTTTTTTACGATGAAATCAGTTGAGTCGTTTGAACCTTTTCAAGTGATTCCTAGCTCGCTGAACACGATTCAGTATTTTCAATAATTCACTCACCTAAATCATTTGTTTACCTGACTCTTCTGCTCTCATAGTGGACCATTGGAAGTGATGGTCGTGTTTAGTTGTGTTGTAAATACACGTAAGAAAAATTTGGGTTCATTTTCTACTTCACTGCTGGCACTTTCTTCTTGTTCCTGGATCTCGTATGACTCTTTCGAGGTTATGGTGTATCGTGCGTCCGTTCATTTAACAGATTATGTTTCCTCTGCTGGGGAGGTTGAGGCTTCTCCAGAAAGTGAGGTTCTCGTTTTCGCCTTCTACTGACGGGGCATCTTACTCGTTCCATTCTAGAAATCTCGTGCTTTCTCCTCCATGGTATACGTCTGTCGCATGTCTCCGGTGCTTCAAGGGTCATACATTTACCACAATCCTCTCGGGTGCCGACGCTCAGAAGGTGTTCCAATGTGTTGCAGGCTTTTCAGGAATCACTCCTTCCCATTTCACCTCAGACAGGCACGTCACAGATCAGGTCCAAATTACATGTGAAAAACGGAT
The DNA here is from genome assembly GCF_036320965.1 of Panulirus ornatus. NCBI lineage: Eukaryota > Metazoa > Arthropoda > Malacostraca > Decapoda > Palinuridae > Panulirus > Panulirus ornatus. The sequence goes on from NC_092240.1 coordinate 30,966,996, forward strand.
ACAGCGTATAATTTCCATCTGGTTTGGTTCCACTATCTGCTGACTGAAAGAAAACTTGTCATAGACTAAATATTTGCCATTTCTACAGTTGCTCATCCAAGCTACTACTGGTGGCATTTTCAGCTCACTTAGTTAGTACCAGGTTCCACCTTGCGTATCTAAGCTGATATACCAGAGGAAATTAATGTATGAGACTGGGTTACCAAGGACGTCCACAGAGTTTTCTCGTGTTGTTATCTGTTCAAACCATGCTAATCCTAGCCGGTCACCTCCTTCCTCTCGTTTAGAAATAATCAATAACTTACGAGACTCACGAGTCATAACGAATAAGTGTCATTAAGATCCAATCAAAAGTGACTACATTAAGAGGAAGCAGGATACTGTTATTCCAAGGTCATGTTACGAAGCAGGAGACGCGCACAATGAACACCAATAGTACGAAATATTCACCAAAAGAATGGTTTGTAGAACCTTTAAAGCCACCACGACTCGTGTGGGGTACTCCATGCCTGCGCAGCAGTGTAGAAGTTATGGATGCCAATTACCGGTAAGCACGCTCATACATACATACGGACGGACGGGCCAGGCTAACGCTCTGCGCCTCTCGCCTCGCTTTACGTAACAACGTGAGGTAACGGCCATTAACTGTTACCCTCATCCTTCAGTAAGTGTGTGTGTACGACCTGGTGACCCAGCAGCTATACCACACGAATACATAATTCTAACCTGGTATGAAACATCCAGCGGTGTTCATCACTGGAGCACGGAGGGTAAGATCCTTCGGCATGATGGCGTGACACGTGACCTGACCGTTTAAGGGCGAGGTCAAAGGGCAGGCTATCATACCCACGGGACGCAGAGTGGGTCCTCAAGGGTTGTAACGCCGTACACGCAGGGGTCAAGCTCCGGACCTGTGCCAGAACCCCTGCTGGTTAATGTCTGGAAAGCCTGCCCTCAAGGTGATAAATGGCGACCACAGGCCTTGCCTGACAACCGTTCAAAAGGAAGCCCACCACTGTGTCAGTAATGATGGTGGGGAGAGAGCCAGCCACGACTAACATGGAGAACACCCCCGTGGGGCACTGTAGTCAAGGGGCGCTGAATCTATCAAGACTGTCAGCAGTGAAATTTGGGAGGCAGCCTGAACGTGCATTACAAATGTATGGTCAGAGGGGCAGAGGGTCCACGCCTTGCCTTACGTATACCTCAAGGCGGTCTGGGAGGTTCTTGTATCCCCGCTTATATATCCGTCTCCGACATGAGTCCCATGAACACACTGATCATCACGGCCGCCAACGAGGGAGGGAGGGAGGGGCTCATACACCAGCAGTACCGACACCTCCGCCCACCGTTGCCCCACCAGCAAACCCCGACTCTTCCATTAATTTCCCCCAAACGTTGGCAAGCGTTCTACCCACCTCCCGTCTGCTGCAAACTCGTCTCGGTGGTCCCTAATGTTTTACGTTCGACTCAACACTCTCATGATGTTTTCTTGTATTTAAATACATCATTGGACTCCTCGTTTTCTAATAGAGACTCGAATTACATGAGAGATAACGCATACTTTCTGTCGACTCTTCCCTTGGCAATGCCCATACCATGTACACTGATGGACATGCTTGTACCAGAGGTGAGCATCTATAACACTCACTCACACTCACTAATGCAGCGTCCATGTATATCATTCCACCACCGTCAGTTCCTCCAGACAGCTCACACTTCCTCACCACTCCTTCCACTCTCTCTCTCTCTCTCTCTCTCTCTCTCTCTCTCTCTCTCTCTCTTGACTATACATCCATATCTATCACACTAAGCTTCTATTTCAGAACTACCCTTTCCACTTCCCCCCACGATGCACCCATTAACTCCCTTGAGTTATATAAACAATGGCTCAGAACTCTCACACATGAAAGCAACAGTCACCTTTCAAGTTTCATAATATCTCTCACATTACCATGCACACCCTCCATCTCACACCTCTCACTCCATTTCAAACATGCAAATTCCGGTGCATCTCGACTTTGTCTCACATCCACACATATTCAAAGTCATCCCTCGTTTTCCCTCCAACATACACCAATTCCAGCACCCTCCACATTCAGTCTCCATTCATCCCTCCAGCTCTCATCACCTCAGCCATATGAAACCTCAACACCTGGCTTGCTTGGATGCATATCCATTAACATATGTATATTAACAAGAAACTTTCCTTCCTATCACAGACTGATTTATTCCCAATACCTTTCACCGATCCAGAGCATTGTTGATCCAGCAGCTCAGTCTGTCACCAGCACCCGTGGGTGACCATCAGATCAACGAGACCGCTGCATGCTTGCTGCTCTCCTGCCTGCATAGTAAGTACATCTGGGCTCATCTAATCAGGCATCCTATGGAGAAAGGTAGCTGGATCCGTCTCCACCAGGGCAAGGAGGCTACATCTAGCTACAATTAACCAAAGCCGGAGGTCCATGCAGTTTTCTGTAATCATCTTCCGTAAGCATGCGAAGATCCCGACATTCAAGTACTTTCCTGTTGTATATCATGAATCGTCTCTCGCGTCAGCCCTGCATCCAACACACTCAGCACCCTCAACCGGTGCCAGTAATCCAGGTGCTTTACTTAATCAACGCCGGCTGTAAACACACCTATGGACATCTTCCAATCATCAGCATTCTAGACTAAATAATGTGATGATGGTATGTAACAATACTTCAGTAAGGCAAGAACGAAGGGTTCCAACAGCGTCATCAATCGTCTTGCTGCCCTGATCCTAAAAAAATTCCACTCCTCGAGCACGACGATACGACCCTAGGGTATGGAGGCCTCGCGTTCCAAGGCTCGTGCTCAAGGAATCAAGTACCAAGTTCATTCACGAAGGTTCTTGATTTGACAGGTGCTCCATGACGTTCTGCAGGGGGGTGGGTTAGGTCCACCGGCATCATCCAACCAAAGTCCTGGATATCTATCTCTCCCTCACGTCGTCGTCGGGGTTGTCGTACCCGCCTTCTGCTAGCATCCGTGTGTCGTACCGTAATGTCTTCACTTCTTTAATCAGTGATATAATCAAACGATACAACAGGGTTCCTTCCAGAGCGCTATTTCTTCCATACCAAAATCTCCTGGTAGACCCCCCCTCCCTCAAAATCACTATGTACTTGGTGTGTGTTCCTCAAGTAATAGGGTCAACAGAGACCGAACGTATTCGAGCAGCAGTGACCTCCGACCCGCTGTGCCCCCGGACAGCATCATAAGGGAGGAGCTGTACCCTAACTAAGGCTGGTGGAGAATAAAATGTCTGGGAATTAGCGTCGCCAAGGAGTCGCATATCAGGAGTCATTGACCACAAAGTTGTATTCAGGACAAAGTAAGTCACTGCGCGGACGTGGGGGCGCACGCGCACCTTCACTTTAAGTATCTGATTCTGTGAGCCAATACAGTAAATATATCTGCACCAGATTCAGTCGGCTTTTCAAACACCGTAAAATATAACGATCGCATTTACTGAACGTTGACTGTGTGAGTAGATCTAACGAGGAGCAGTCTCCATGCGAGTGCTTGAGGAACTGTGAGGAGCATGCTGAATTAAAAGATGGCAATTAAAAAGATAATTTCTCAAGTCAAATGCATAATGCATCACCTGGTCAGTTAAGGACGGGGTATCATCATCAGGCCAGCCCCGCTAGATGACAGACGAGACCAGTGGCGGCCTCACAGGGTGGAGGCATCACTACCACCTTAATTTACTATCTATTACCTGGAAATAATAGAAGATACAGGACACACCAAGCATGATGGGACGCAACGCTTCCAACAGAAGCTGCACTAGTTACACATCAACATGAGATGCACTAGTTACAACACCACAACATAAGCTGCACTAGTTACACATCAAAATGAGATGCACTAATTACAACACCACAACATAAGCTACACTAGTTACACCACAACATAAGATGCACTAGTTACACCACAACATAAGCTGTACTAGTTACACCACAACATAAGATGCACTAGTTACATCACAACATAAGATGCACTAGTTACACCACAACATAAGCTGCACTAGTTACACCACAACATAAGCTGCACTAGTTACAACACCACAACATAAGCTGCACTAGTTACACCACAACATAAGCTGCACTAGTTGCACCACAACATAAGCTGCACTAGTTACACCACAACATAAGCTGCACTAGTTACACCACAACATAAGCTGCACTAGTTACACCACAACATAAGCTGTACTAGTTACACCACAACATAAGATGCACTAGTTACACCACAACATAAGCTGTACTAGTTACACCACAACATAAGATGCACTAGTTACACCACAACATAAGCTGCACTAGTTACAACACAAGCTGCACTAGTTACAACACCACAACATAAGCTGCACTAGTTACACCACAACATAAGCTGTACTAGTTACACCACAACATAAGCTGCACTAGTTACACCACAACATAAGCTGCACTAGTTACACCACAACATAAGATGCACTAGTTACACCACAACATAAGCTGCACTAGTTACACCACAACATAAGCTGTACTAGTTACACCACAACATAAGATGCACTAGTTACACCACAACATAAGCTGCACTAGTTACACCACAACATAAGCTGTACTAGTTACACCACAACATAAGATGCACTAGTTACACCACAACATAAGCTGTACTAGTTACACCACAACATAAGATGCACTAGTTACACCACAACATAAGCTGCACTAGTTACAACACAAGCTGCACTAGTTACAACACCACAACATAAGCTGCACTAGTTACACCACAACATAAGCTGTGCTAGTTACACCACAACATAAGCTGCACTAGTTGCACCACAACATAAGCTGCACTAGTTGCACCACAACATAAGCTGCTTTAGTTACAACACAACAAACGCTGCTTTAGTTACAACACAACATAAGCTACACGTATAACAACACTAGCTCCACTTGTAACAACACAAGCTGCAGTTGTCGTAACATAAACAACACTGGTCTCACCAGAATATAAGCTACATTATCAACAACACAATACCACTTGCACGTCCTAACACAATACACAGAAAAACAGACATCATTACCTCTTGTGTTTACCTTGCAACATGACCCGAACACACAGCTTCTCGAAGCTAACTGTAATTAGCTGGGCAAGTTATTACCCCTCGTGTTGATACACTATAATTGCCTAGTCTATATGTTATCACTCAAGATGATATACTGTAATTACCTATCCTAGATATTATCTCTCAAGATGATACCCGGTAATTAGCTAGCTTAGGAATTATCTCTTAAAACGGTAGACTGTAATCAGCACCTTAGATGTTATCTCTCAAGATATTACCCTGTAATTAGCTAGACTACATATCATCTCTCAAGATAATATCCAGCAAGGCTGATGTTTTCTCTCAAGATACGCTACTATAATTACAAAAATAGATATCATCTCTCTCTCTCGGGGACGTTCTACTGTAATTACAAAAATAGATATTATCTCTCTCTCGGGGACGTTCTACTGTAATTAGCAAGGATAGATATGATCTCTCTCGGGGACGTTCTACTGTAATTAGCAAGGATAGATATGATCTCTCTCGGGGACGTTCTACTGTAATTAGCCAGGATAGATATCATCTCTCCCTCGTAGACGTTCTACTGTAATTACAAAAATAGATATTATCTCTCTCTCGGGGACGTTCTACTGTAATTAGCCAGGATAGATATGATCTCTCTCGGGGACGTTCTACTGTAATTAGCAAGGATAGATATGATCTCTCTCGGGGACGTTCTACTGTAATTAGCAAGGATAGATATCATCTCTCTCTCGGGGACGTTCTACTGTAATTAGCCAGGCTACAAATTATCACATGAGAAGATCTATAGTGAACACAGGACCATTAGCACAAAATATCAGGCACTATTCATCGTCTCTGTACAGCTCAGCGTTTATCAATCACCCCCACCAACACAGTGCCCCCTTAATTTACTCCATTTTTCACTGTATATTTCTCATAACTTACTGAAATGCTTTTTTTTTTTTTTTTCCATACATACAAATCATCATCATCATCAGGGTGTTAAACTACTGGTGTAATAAAAGAACGAGTTAATTTCTGTTTTGTGCCTCGCCAATATCAACAACCCTTATGTTAACTTCTTTTTCTTCCACATTGGTTGGTAAGCTTCCATGTGGCTGGTATTACAATAGGCTTGTAATATGGGACAATCTGTGTATCCCTAGTTAATACAGACGACCACACACACACACACACACACACACACACACACACACACACACCAGAGATAGGGCCCCACGACTGTAAGGCAAACCTACCTCTCTGTACAGCACAAATGGCTAAAATTTCAAAGAAGTAACAGTTTACAAAAAGAAAAATAATATTTTCTAAAACTTTAATGTGTCGGTAGTACCTTGCTTCCAAAATTGCAAACCACAAGACTCATATGATGACCCTGATCGACATGTAATGTACAGCTTAGAAAACGAACAAAAAAAAAAAAAAAAACATGAAAATTAATGACATTAGTAGGGTGGAGGAGGCTTCTAGAAGACCTGGGGGGAGGGGGGGGAGGAGGAGGAGGAGTGACCGAGGTAGGACAATCAAGAGTCATAAACAAACTAGTGGGACTGAGACGTAGCCAGCCGTCTCCTCCAGGGAGGTGGTGGTGAGCCGAGACAACCTGGAGAGCAGGATGGGTCCACCACACCACATCACGCTTCCCCTCCCACACTCTTTGCATGACGAGGAGTGAGGAAAACTGTTCATAATCTGGCCATCTTTGTGCCAGCATTTTGAAAGCCTAGATCATGGACTTATGCTTATGAACAAATCCAAAAGAATTAAAAAAAAAAAAAAATCATCTGTCCACGTCAGGAAGTTTTTGCCCGGCTGTGCAAACGAGTCTGGGACGGACGGACGGACAGACAGCAGCCAATTAGCATGCCTTTTCTGCATCGCAGGTGGGACAAAAACCGCACGTAATCTGAGCCTGCATTCAGCAGAGACATCCACTTACGACAACACATGTAGTAAACAATATAAGAAAACGAAATAAACATCATTAAACAAGTGGAAACCGATAAATGAAGCGAGAGATTCACACTAGGTCGAACTTTACACTGACGCACACAACATATATATATATATATATATATATATATATATATATATATATATATATATATATATATATATATATATATATTTGCTTTGTCGCTGTCTCCCGCGTTTGCGAGGTAGCGCAAGGAAACAGACGAAAGAAATGGCCCAACCCACCCCCATACACATGTATATACATACACGTCCACACACGCAAATATACATACCTACACAGCTTTCCATGGTTTACCCCAGACGCTTCACATGCCCTGATTCAATCCAATGACAGCACGTCAACCCCGGTATACCACATCGATCCAGTTCACTCTACTCCTTGCCCTCCTTTCACCCTCCTGCACGTTCAGGCCCCGATCACACAAAATCTTTTTCACTCCATCTTTCCACCTCCAATTTGGTCTCCCACTTCTCCTCGTTCCCTCCACCTCCGACACATATATCCTCTTGGTCAATCTTTCCTCGCTCATTCTCTCCATGTGCCCAAACCATTTCAAAACACCCTCTTCTGCTCTCTCAACCACGCTCTTTTTATTTCCACACATCTCTCTTACCCTTACGTTACTTACTCGATCAAACCACCTCACACCACACATTGTCCTGAAACATCTCATTTCCAGCACATCCATCCTCCTGCGCACAACTCTATCCATAGCCCACGCCTCGCAACCGTACAACATTGTTGGAACCACTATTCCTTCAAACATACCCATTTTTGCTTTCCGAGATAATGTTCTCGACTTCCACACATTCTTCAAGGCTCCCGGGATTTTCGCCCCCTCCCTCACCCTATTATCCACTTCCGCTTCCATGGTTCCATCCGCTGCCAGATCCACTCCCAGATATCTAAAACACTTTACTTCCTCCAGTTTTTCTCCATTCAAACTTACCTCCCAATTGATTTGACCCACAACCCTACTGTACCTAATAACCTTGCTCTTATTCACACACACACACACACACACACACACATATATATATATATATATATATATATATATATATATATATATATATATATATATATATATATATTATCCCTGGGGATAGGGGAGAAAGAATACTTCCCACGTATTCCCTGCGTGTCGTAGAAGGCGACTAAAAGGGAAGAGAGCGGGGGGCTGGAAATCCTCCCCTCTTGCTTTTTTTTTAATTTTCCAAAAGAAGGAACAGAGAAGGGGGCCAGGTGAGGATATTCCCTCAGAGGCCCAGTCCTCAGTTCTTAACGCTACCTTGCTAACGCGAGAAATGGCGAATAGTTAAAAAAAAAAAAGATATACTGTATATATATATATATATATATATATATATATTTTTTTTTTTTTCATTATACTTTGTCGCTGTCTCCCGCGTTTGCGAGGTAGCGCAAGGAAACAGACAAAAGAAATGGCCCAACCCACCCCCATACACATGTATATACATACGTCCACACACGCAAATATACATACCTACACAGCTTTCCATGGTTTACCCCAGACGCTTCACATGCCTTGATTCAATCCACTGACAGCACGTCAACCCCGGTATACCACATCGCTCCAATTCACTCTATTCCTTGCCCTCCTTTCACCCTCCTGCATGTTCAGGCCCCGATCACACAAAATCTTTTTCACTATATCTTTCCACCTCCAATTTGGTCTCCCTCTTCTCCTCGTTCCCTCCACCTCCGACACATATATCCTCTTGGTCAATCTTTCCTCACTCATTCTCTCCATGTGCCCAAACCACTTCAAAACACCCTCTTCTGCTCTCTCAACCACGCTCTTTTTATTTCCACACATCTCTCTTGTGTGCGTATGTGTGTGTATGTGTGTGTGTGTGTGTATATATATGTATATTATCCCTGGGGACAGGGGTGAAAGAATACTTCCCACGTATTCCTCGCGTGTCGTAGAAAGCGACTAGAGGGGACGGGAGCGGGGGGCCGGAAATCCTCCCCTCCTTGTATTAACTTTCTAAAATGGGAAACAGAAGAAGGAGTCACGCGGGGAGTGCTCATCCTCCTCGAAGGCTCAGCGTGGGGTGCCTAAATGTGTGTGGATGTAACCAAGATGTGAAAAAAGGAGAGATAGGTAGTATGTTTGAGGAAAGGAACCTGGATGTTTTGGCTCTGAGTGAAACGAAGCTCAAGGGTAAAGGGGAAGAGTGGTTTGGAAATGTCTGGGGAGTGAAGTCAGGGGTTAGTGAGAGGACAAGAGCAAGGGAAGGAGTAGCAATACTCCTGAAACAGGAGTTGTGGGAGTATGTGATAGAATGTAAGAAAGTAAATTCTCGATTAATATGGGTAAAATTGAAAGTTGATGGAGAGAGGTGGGTGATTACGTTACTCACTCGATCAAACCACCTCACACCACACATTGTCCTCAAACATCTCATTTCCAGCACATCCATCCTCCTGCGCACAACTCTATCCATAGCCCACGCCTCGCAACCATACAACATTGTTGGAACCACTATTCCTTCAAACATACCCATTTTTGCTTTCCGAGATAATGTTCTCGACTTCCACACATTCTTCAAGGCCCCCAGAATTTTCGCCCCCTCCCCCACCCTATGATCCACTTCCGCTTCCATGGTTCCATCCGCTGCCAGATCCACTCCCAGATATCTAAAACACTTCACTTCCTCCAGTTTTTCTCCATTCAAACTCACCTCCCAATTGACTTGACCCTCAACCCTACTGTACCTAATAACTTTGCTCTTATTCACATTTACTCTTAACTTTCTTCTTCCACACACTTTACCAAACTCAGTCACCAGCTTCTGCAGTTTCTCACATGAATCAGCCACCAGCGCTGTATCATCAGCAAACAACAACTGACTCACTTCCCAAGCTCTCTCATCCCCAACAGACTTCATACTTGCCCCTCTTTCCAAAACTCTTGCATTTACCTCCCTAACAACCCCATCCATAAACAAATTAAACAACCATGGAGACATCACACACCCCTGCCGCAAACCTACATTCACTGAGAACCAATCACTTTCCTCTCTTCCTACACGTACACATGCCTTACATCCTCGATATATATATATATATATATATATATATATATATATATATATATATATATATATATATATATATATATATATATATATTATCCCTGGGGATAGGGAAGAAAGAATACTTCCCACGTATTCCCTGTGTTTCGTAGAAGGCGACTAAAAGGGGAGGGAGCGGGGGGCTGGAAATCCTCCCCCCTCGTTTTTTTTTTTTTAATTTTCCAAAAGAAGGAACAGAGAAGGGGGCCAAGTGAGGATATTCCCTCAAAGGCTCAGTCCTCTGTTCTTAATGCTACCTCGCTAACGCGGGAAATGGCGAATAGTATGGAAAAAAAAAACTGCAGAAGCTGGTGACTGAGTTTGGTAAAGTGTGTGGAAGAAGAAAGTTAAGAGTAAATGTGAATAAGAGCAAGGTTATTAGGTACAGTAGGGTTGAGGGTCAAGTCAATTGGGAGGTGAGTTTGAATGGAGAAAAACTGGAGGAAGTGAAGTGTTTTAGATATCTGGGAGTGGATCTGGCAGCGGATGGAACCATGGAAGCGGAAGTGGATTATAGGGTGGGGGAGGGGGCGAAAATTCTGGGGGCCTTGAAGAATGTGTGGAAGTCGAGAACATTATCTCGGAAAGCAAAAATGGGTATGTTTGAAGGAATAGTGGTTCCAACAATGTTGTATGGTTGCGAGGCGTGGGCTATGGATAGAGTTGTGCGCAGGAGGATGGATGTGCTGGAAAGGAGATGTTTGAGGACAATGTGTGGTGTGAGGTGGTTTGATCGAGTGAGTAACGTAAGGGTAAGAGAGATGTGTGGAAATAAAAAGAACGTGGTTGAGAGAGCAGAAGAGGGTGTTTTGAAGTGGTTTGGGCACATGGAGAGGATGAGTGAGGAAAGATTGACAAAGAGGATATATGTGTCGGAGGTGGAGGGAATGAGGAGAAGAGGGAGACCAAATTGGAGGTGGAAAGATGGAGTGAAAAAGATTTTGTGTGATCGGGGCCTGAACATGCAGGAGGGTGAAAGGAGGGCAAGGAATAGAGTGAATTGGAGCGATGTGGTATACCGGGGTTGACGTGCTGTCAGTGAATTGAATCAAGGCATGTGAAGCGTCTGGGGTAAACCATGGAAAGCTGTGTAGGTATGTATATTTGCGTGTGTGGACGTATGTATATACATGTGTATGGGGGTGGGTTGGGCCATTTCTTTCTTCTGTTTCCTTGCGCTACCTCGCAAACGCGGGAGACAGCGACAAAGTATAATAAAATATAAATAAAAAAAAAAAAAAAAAATATATATATATATATATATATATATATATATATATATATATATATATATATATATATATATATATATATATATGTAAGCAGCAAGGGCCCTCAACATCCATTTGCTTCACGACTCCCAAAAGAGCACCCTAGATAAGCCTGGATCCACCAACCGTGGGACACGCCCAGCGAAGCCTCGCAACATAAGTTGTTGTAACGTACGAAGGAGAGGTAGGCAATCCAGGCAGGCAGGCAGACACCGAACTGAGGAATACAGAAACTGGCGAAGATTTGCACGATTGCGTTCTGGTGTATAGTGGAACTGAAGAAAGATTAGCAACAATATGGTAGAACAATGATGGAAGTAAAGTAGGGTAGAACAATGATGGAAGCAAAGTATGGTAGAACAATGATGGAAGTAAAGTAGGGTAGAACAATGATGGAAGCAAAGTATGGTAGAACAATGATGGAAGTAAAGTATGGTAGAACAATGATGGAAGCAAAGTATGGTAGAACAATGATGGAAGTAAAGTATGGTAGAACAATGATGGAAGCAAAGTATGGTAGAACAATGATGGAAGTAAAGTAGGGTAGAACAATGATGGAAGCAAAGTATGGTAGAACAATGGTGGAAGCAAAGTATGGTAGAACAATGATGGAAACAAAGTATGGTAGAACAATGATGGAAGCAAAGTATGGTAGAACAATGATGGAAGCAAAGTATGGTAGAACAATGATGGAAACAAAGTATGGTAGAACAATGATGGAAACAAAGTATGGTAGAACAATGATGGAAGCAAAGTATGGTAGAACAATGGTGGAAGCAAAGTATGGTAGAACAATGGTGGAAGCAAAGTATGGTAGAACAATGATGGAAACAAAGTATGGTAGAACAATGATGGAAGCAAAGTATGGTAGAACAATGGTGGAAGCAAAGTATGGTAGAACAATGGTGGAAGCAAAGTATGGTAGAACAATGGTGGAAGCAAAGTATGGTAGAACAATGGTGGAAGCAAAGTATGGTAGAACAATGGTGGAAGCAATGTTGTATCGATGGTGAAGTAGAGAGTCATGAGGACTACTCTCTTGACACTGAAGGAATTTCCCATTTCCCAGGTGTACGTGCCTCAAAAGAGTCTGAAAATGCAGCTTAAAGAACAGTTTTATGAAGAACTGGAGGATGAGTTTAGAATACTTAATAATAATAATAATAATAATAATAATAATAATAATATATGGTGTGGGAGGCAAGTTGTTAGAAGCAGTGAAAAGTTTTTATCGAGGATGTAAGGCATGTGTACGTGTAGGAAGAGAGGAAAGTGATTGGTTCTCAGTGAATGTAGGTTTGCGGCAGGGGTGTGTGATGTCTCCATGGTTGTTTAATTTGTTTATGGATGGGGTTGTTAGGGAGGTAAATGCAAGAGTTTTGGAAAGAGGGGCAAGTATGAAGTCTGTTGGGGATGAGAGAGCTTGGGAAGTGAGTCAGTTGTTGTTCGCTGATGATACAGCGCTGGTGGCTGATTCATGTGAGAAACTGCAGAAGCTGGTGACTGAGTTTGGTAAAGTGTGTGGAAGAAGAAAGTTAAGAGTAAATGTGAATAAGAGCAAGGTTATTAGGTACAGTAGGGTTGAGGGTCAAGTCAATTGGGAGGTGAGTTTGAATAGAGAAAAACTGGAGGAAGTGAAGTGTTTTAGATATCTGGGAGTGGATCTGGCAGCGGATGGAACCATGGAAGCGGAAGTGGATCATAGGGTAGGGGAGGGGGCGAAAATTCTGGGAGCCTTGAAGAATGTGTGGAAGTCGAGAACATTATCTCGGAAAGCAAAAATGGGTATGTTTGAAGGAATAGTGGTTCCAACAATGTTGTATGGTTGCGAGGCGTGGGCTATGGATAGAGTTGTGCGCAGGAGGATGGATGTGCTGGAAATGAGATGTTTGAGGACAATGTGTGGTGTGAGGTGGTTTGATCGAGTAAGTAACGTAAGGGTAAGAGAGATGTGTGGAAATAAAAAGAGCGTGGTTGAGAGAGCAGAAGAGGGTGTTTTGAAGTGGTTTGGGCACATGGAGAGGATGAGTGAGAAAAGATTGACCAAGAGGATATGTGTCGGAGGTGGAGGGAGCAAGGAGAAGAGGGAGACCAAATTGGAGGTGGAAAGATGGAGTGAAGAAGATTTTGTGTGAACATGCAGGAGGGTGAAATGAGGGCAAGGAATAGAGTGAATTGGAGCGATGTGGTATACCGGGGTTGACGTGCTGTCAGTGGATTGAATCAGGGCATGTGAAGCGTCTGGGGTAAACCATGGAAAGCTGTGTAGGTATGTATATTTGCGTGTGAGGACGTATGTATATACATGTGTATGGGGGTGGGTTGGGCCATTTCTTTCGTCTGTTTCCTTGCGCTACCTCGCAAACGCGGGAGACAGCGGCAAAAAAAAAAAAAAAAAAAAAAAAAATATATATATATATATATATATATATATATATATATATATATATATATATATATATATATACTATTCGCCATTTCCCACGTCAGCGAGGTAGCGTTAAGAACAGAGGTCTGAGCCTTTGAGGGAAATCCTCACTTGGCTCCCTTTTCTGTTCCTTCTTTTGGAAAATTAAAAACTAAAGGGGAGGATTTCCAACCCCCCGCTCCCTCCCCTTTTGGTCGCAGTAATGGCGTGTGCAAAAGATGCTTGTGGCATTGAAAAGCGTGGGAGGTGGGCAGATTAGAATGGGTAGTGAGTGGTGGGATGAAGAAGTAAGATTGTTAGAGAAAGAGAAGAGAGAGGCATTTGGACGATCTTTGCAGGGAAATAGTGCAAATGACTGGGAGATGTATAAAAGAAAGAGGCAGGAGGTCAAGATAAAAGGTGCAAGGGGTGAAAAAGAGGGCAAATGAGAGTTGGGGTGAGAGAGTATCATTAAATTTTAGGGATAATAAAAAGATGTTTTAGAAGGAGGTAACTAAAGTGCGTAAGAAAAGAGAACAAATAGGAACATCGGTGAAGGGGGATAATGGGGAAGTGATAACAAGTAGTGGTGATGTGAGGAGATGGTGTGAGTATTTTGAAGGTTTGTTGAATGTGTTAGATGATACAGTGGCAGATATAGGGTGTTTTGGTCGAGGTAAACAGAGAAGAGGTAGTAAAAGGTTTGCGGAAGATGAAAGCTGGCAAGGCAGCGGGTTTGGATGGTCGTGCAGTGGAATCTATTAAAAAAGGGGGTGACGGTGTTGTTGACTGGTTGGTAAGGATATTTAATGTATGCATGACTCATGGTGAGGTACCTGAGGATTGGAGGAATGCATGCATAGTGCCATTGTACAAAGCAAAGGGGATAAAGGTGAGTGCTCAAATTACAGAGGTATAAGTTTGTTGAGTATTCCTGGGAAATTATATGTGAGGGTATTGATTGAGAGGGTGAAGGCATGTACAGAGCATCAGATTGGGGAAGAGCAGTGTGGTTTCAGAAGTGGTAGAGGATGTGTGGATCAGGTGATTGCTTTGAAGAATGTATGTGAGAAATACTTAGAAAAGCAAATGGATTTCTATACAGCATTTATGGATCTGGAGATAGAGGTAGAGATGCTGTGAGGAAGGTATTAAGAATATATGGTGTGGGAGGCAAGTTGTTACAAGCAGTGAAAAGTTTTTATCGAGGATGTAAAGCATGTGCACGAGTAGGAAGAGAGGAAAGTGATTGGTTTTCAGTGAATGTTAGTTTGCGGCATGGGTGCGTGATGTCTCCATGGTTGTTTAATTTGTTCATGGATGGGGTTGTTGGGGAGGTGAATGCAAGAGTTCTGGAGAGAGGGGCAATTATGCAGTCTGTTGTGGATGAGAGAGCTTGGGAAGTGAGTCAGTTGTTGTTCGCTGGTGGCTGATCCGGGTGAGAAACTGCAGAAGCTGGTGACTGAGTTTGGTAAAGTGTGTGAAAGAAGAAATCTGAGAGTAAATGTGAATAAGAGCAAGGTTATTAGGTACATTAGGGTTGAGGGATAAGTCAATAGGGAGGTACGTCTGAATGGAGAAAAACTGGAGGAAGTGAAGTGTTTTAGATATCTGGGAGTGGATTTGGCAGCGGATGGAACCATGGAAGCAGAAGTGAGTCACAGGGTGGGGGATGATGAGAAAGTTCTGGGAGCGTTGAAAAATGTGTGTAAGGCGAGAACATTATTTCTGAAAGCAAAAATGGGTGTTTGAAGGAACAGTGGTTCCAACAATCTTATATGGTTGCGAGGCGTTGGCTATAGAAAGAGTTGTGCGGAGGAGGGTTGATGTGTTGGAAGTGAGATGTTTGAGGACAATATATGGTGTGAGGTGGTTTGATCGAGTAAGTAATGAAAGGGTAAGAGAGATGTGTGGTAATAAAAACAGTGTGGTTGAGAGAGCAGAGGAGGGTGTTTTGAAATGGTTTGGGCACATGGAGAGAATGAGTGAGGAAAGATTGACAAAGAGGATATATGTGTCAGAGGTGGAGGGAACGAGAAGTGGGAGACCAAATTAGAGGTGGAGAGATGGAGTGAAAAAGATTTTGAGCAATCAGGGCTTGAACATATAGGAGGGTGAAAGGCGTGCAAGGAATAGAGTGAAATGGAATGATGTATTATACCAGGGTCGACGTGCTGTCAATGGATTGAATCAGGGTATGTGAAGTGTCTGGGGTAAACCATAGAAAGTTCTGTGGGGCCTGGATGTGGAAAGGGAGCTGTTGTTTCGGTGCGTTATACGTGACAGCTAGAGACTGAGTGTGAACGAATGTGGCCTTAGGAGTCTTTTTTAGCGCTACCTCGAGCGCATGCGGGGGGGAGGGTGTTGTCAGTTCATGTTTGGCGGGATGGCGACGGGAATGAATACAGGCAGCAAGTATGAATTATGTACATATGTATATATATGTATATGTCTGTGTATATATATATATGTATACGTTGAAATGTATAGGTATGTATGTGCGTGTGTGGACGTGTATGTATATACATGTGTATGTGGGTGGGTTGGGCCATTCTTTCGTCTGTTTCCTTGCGCTACCTCGCTAACGCAGGAGACAGCGACAAAGTATTTAAGAAAAAAAAAGAAAAAAAAAATTATATATATATATATATATATATATATATATATATATATATATATATATATATATATATATTGGATGGTGAATTAGAGTTGATAATGACAGAAGAGATAGAATACAGACACCGGTCCTTTGAGGAGGTAAGAGTAAAAGTGAGATATTAACAAGTGATGTGTGAGGAACATGCTTAATATGGGCAGCTTCTATGATCACCAAGAAGTAGACAGACTGGTCAGTTTCACTATCAATCTGCAACGGATTATTTCTTCTCTTCCAACAAAAGTTTTAGCCTGGTTAACTTCCTCCTGGGAGCTTCCCGTGGATGATGGCCATACATCACAACTGCAATATTCATCCAATGACACAGAAAATCTTAAAAAGAAAAAAAAATAATACTGCTAAAGCAAAAAATAAAAGCATATTACATGAGTGTGTGTGTGCGTGTACGTCCCTGCAATATAATTCTGTGAACAACACTGGAACCTCAGCAAGTAGGATCAAAATCCATTATTCATCAAAGCTCGTGATGTGAGGGTAAAAGTCTGCTGGGCTGTGCTTATGGATGTCTGGACGTACTAATAACATAGTCGTCTGCATCTTCCAATAAAAGATGATCTTCCAAGTAACACATTATGTTGATAACATAAGTGATCTCACAGTCTGCTCAACATACACTTATGATTGAGCAGGATCAACAGGTATTATGAATTTGTGTCCGGGCGCACAGCCCCATGTACGGATGCAGGGCTGGGCTTCATACTGTCCATAAAATTAAGAGAAACTCAAATATCACAAAAGTTCCACGAAATTCCAAAGTCAAGAAAAGGGAACTGAAAATATAAGAATGCGTAAGTCAGTGTGCGAACGTACGATCTGGCGTTAATCATACAGCGTCTGCCTTTGAGTCAGTAGATGAGTAATCTCACCAAATGAGTAATCTGATCAAGTTTGGAAAAACTCCAGTACGACCCTGCAAAGGTGGGAGTATGGGAGGTATGCACGGCGTCCCGTAGGAATGCGGGAGTCGGGCCCCTAGATCTTAACCGATGGCTCGACCAAACAGCAGCGCCCACAAAGCTTGATCAACATGCAAATCAATGCAGCAAAGTTAAGGATAATGTGTATGGGCTTCCTCTTCGGGTCCCTGTGATGCCCGGACACATGAAAGTGGCCTACCTCTTTATACGCCCCATTAACCTCACACACCCTTGACCTATGCATCAAACAAACCCGGTCCGCTGGCCGCCTCTGCTTCGCCCGCCGGGGAACCGAACCTGGGACCACTAGACTTCGTAAGAATGTGCGCGGAACATGCTAAACCAACCCGAGTGACCTTAGCATCGGTACGACCATGAGTAAGTACAATTGTTTCATCTTCAAAATGGAGCCAAATATGGACGCAATTAGTTAAGTTTAATAAATGAAAATAAAAAAATCATGTGATTACACTGAGGTAAAGCCTGTGACTTAAGAGTATAATTATGGATTTACATATGTAGTGAGGACGTACGTATACGTACGTACGGACAAGCGTGTATGTTCGTAAGGGCGTGCGTGTATGTACATAAGGACGTGTGCATATGTACGTACGAACGTGCGTATATGTACGTAAGACTGTGCACATAAATCACTTCCATTCTTAAT
The DNA here is from genome assembly GCF_036320965.1 of Panulirus ornatus. NCBI lineage: Eukaryota > Metazoa > Arthropoda > Malacostraca > Decapoda > Palinuridae > Panulirus > Panulirus ornatus. The sequence goes on from NC_092240.1 coordinate 30,985,127, forward strand.
CCTTTGATCACAGCAGTACGACCCTTAACAGGCCACTATACCAAGGGGTCGTAACGTCGAGCTCAAGGGTCGTATCGTCGTACTCGAGAGTCGCACCGTCGTACTCGAGGGTGGTACCGTCGTACTCGAGGATCGCACCATCGTACTTGAGGGTCATACCGTCGTACTCGAGGGTCGTACCGTCGCGCTCGAGGGTCGCACCGTCGTACTCGAGGGTCGTACCGTCGAACTCAAGGAACGTACCGTCGTACTCGAGGGTCGCACCGTCGCACTCAAGGGTCGCACCGTCATGCTTAAGGGTAGTAATGTCGTGCTCAAGGGTCGTAACGCTGTGTTCAGGGGTCGTAATGTCGTGCTCAAGGGTCGTAACGCTGTGTTCAAGGGTCGTAATGTCGTGCTCAAGGGTCGTAACGCTGTGTTCAAGGGTCGTAACGTCGTGCTCAAGGGTCGTAACGCTGTGTTCAAGGGTCGTAATGTCGTGCTCAAGGGTCGTAACGCTGTGTTCAAGGGTCGTAACGTCGTGCTCAAGGGTCGTAACGCTGTGTTCAAGGGTCGTAATGTCGTGCTCAAGGGTCGTAACGCTGTGTTCAGGGGTTTATACTTCAGCAGACACACCACAAAACGAAAGATCTCAACTGATTTTACAACCACGTCTAACATCTCACAGAGGAACTATGGTGAATGATGGAAACTGTAGCAGTCGACATAGTTAAGATATATATATATATATATATATATATATATATATATATATATATATATATATATATATATATATATATATATATACGGATTATCTGATTCAAGTATAATATTACTGCACTTGTGGTCGAGAGGCCTCTGTCTAACGCTGCATCGAAAGATTAGGAGAAGCACCCTCACTAACTCCACACCGCACATCTACCACAGTTTGGTAGCGACCATCAAGGGACCCTTAACCATGCAACGTGGAACCCCCCGTACCTTGGTGCGGCTGGGCTCCACCAGAGGAACACAACAGAGCGACGATGAAGCGGCCCGAGTGAATAGGGTTGATCGTCAAAATCACCTCCGCTGTATTGAGAGCGAATGACTGAAATGTAGTCAGGAATTATGTATGAACGTAGATATGAATGTATTATCCGGCGACCGTCTCTGACCATGAGCTTGGGATCGCTGAACTAAGGAATATCAGGCAAGATTCACAGAGAATAAAGAAATATATGTATTGGTACAATAAAATGGTGATCGGACAGTAATGCCCTGGACATACATATGTATGCATGTACATATGTATGATTCCGTGCCCACTCGCAACCTGATATGAATATTAGTACTATTAATGGTACAAAGTGTCATCAAAAACCTACTTGATTAAGCACAACTGGTGACTGGAAACTAAAGGTTCATCACACACGTGTGGCTGGGTTTAGGGATGCGCCGCGCGAGTTTTGTCTCGAGCCTGACCTGGCGACTGATGCCATGAGACATCGCTCTCATCGGAATTCAACATGACTGGGTTATGACAGTGTAAGTCTAGTGGACTTACGGGCCATAAATACCGAGGCACTACGCATCGATGCTGAATTCAGAGCCTTCCTCGAACACGGGCATACACTTTAGTGGACACGGGGCGTACTTTTACGCAACACTTACACTTGGAATACACGTGGGACGTACACTCAAGCACGACAGGCCGTACCAACATGGGTAATACAAGTGGGGACAATTATGCTATCTTCGTTGGGTAGCTATGATCACTTTAGCCAAAAAATAGATTTACAGAGGACTTGAACTCTCATCCCAGGCCACATTAAGCTCACCGAAATGATCAGCAAACTTGACGAATGTCGCATTTCACGTATGATACACCACAAGTGTCCGACGATCCGTGATGTAACTATCAGCGGAGGGTCATACAGACGCACCCTGGGCTTTACTCTTACTGTCTATCTACGGTCATTCTACACCATGGCTCCCCGGGTGTGGTTCCTGCTATCGTACTTGTATCAGTGCCGTGGTTCTAGTCACTGCCATCGCACCTCTCAGAGCCACTACGATCGCACCTCCAAAAATACCGTGGTTCGAGTTACTACTATCGCACCCTGCGTTAGTACATGCCTGGTGACAGCTCAGGCTGCGGAGCCGAACATTACTATCGCACCTGAATCAGTCCCGTCCTCTAGTCGCACCTATCTCGCGTGTCAGTCCTGTGGTTATCGTCGCCGCCATCGCACCAGCATCAGCACCGTCGATCCTCACTATCATCGCACCTGAGTCAGTGGTCTCTTTTAAGTCACTGCTATCGCACCTCACAGTGCCGTGGTTCTACTCACTGCTATCGCGCCTGAATCGGAGCCGTGGTAAAAACCACAGCTGCTTCACCTGCGTAAGTGCCGTGGTTGTACTCACTGCTATCGCACTAGGACCGAACCCGTGGTCCAAGGCAAGAGGACTCTGAGTAGCAACTCCAAATTCTATGTGTATTACCAGGGTCTCCGCAATGACGGATCTGATACATCTATTGCACTCTACACACATCCTTGACGACCTCACCAACCATATCATTTCTGGGTCTCACTGTGCTCGACCTTTCTGTTTACACACACACACACACACACACACACACACACACACACACACACACACACACACACACACACTAGCCAAGATGTACTCATACCCGAATATGTCTGCAGCTGATGCTAAGATCATGAATGAAATAAGGAGTAGAGAGAAGTGCACCTGCTTACATGGGAACCTAGACAGCCTCCAAATTTAGTCTATTTGGTCGGTGAAATTTAAGCAAATCAAATGCAATGTAACGAGCAAAGTACTCAGTGAAGGAAGGCCTGGACGCGAATCTTACCAGGGTGGAAATATGCTGCAGGTATGAGTGTGAGAGAGGTCTTGGGAGTGGACATCATCCCACAGTCCCATCTCATGATAATCATACAGGAGACAAAATGCTTGCTGGCGAATATCACAACCGCACTGAAATACATGGAAATATTCAGGAAGCTGTTCGCATCCTACATCACGCCAAAACTAGAATATTCTTCTTCTCAAATTTGGTCATCTCACTAATATAGAACCACAGAGAACTAACGGAGAAGGTCCAGAGCACAGCGACTGAAAAGGCATCAGAACTGAGACGAGTTACAGTGAGAGGGTTAGATACCAAACGTCAGTCTACAGTGGAAGAGAGAAGAAGGGGGATCCACTATCACAACCTTCGATCTCTTTCTAACCAGTGTAATGATGTCAACAGTGAACAGTTCTTCGAAAAGTGCAGAGACTGGACACCCAGAGGACATACTATGAAATCAAACAAGATATTTGCCTGAAAAGGTGAAAGATGAAATCAAACAAGAAATTTGCCTGAAAAGGTGAAAGAAATGTTATTTTGTAGTTTAAAAGCAGTGGGTGAGTGAAATAAACTAAGCGACGAAGATGTAAATGTGGAGAGCATAAAGTTTTTTTTTAAAAGCTGTATGATGGTGGAGAAGTTTAAGATGGCCCAACGAGTGAAGAAGTCCCTCCCCGTGATGAACACCGTCCTGGGTGATGACGGTACAGCTGGAGCAGCAGGGTGATAATGGTACAGCTGGAGCAGCAGGGTGATGATGGTACAGCTGGAGCAGCACGGTGATAATGGTACAGCTGGAGCAGCAGGGTGATGATGGTACAGCTGGAGCAGCAGGGTGATGATGGTACAGCTGGAGCAGCAGGGTGATGATGGTACAGCCGGAGCAGCCGAGTGATAATGGTACAGCTGGAGCAGCAGGGTGATGATGGTACAGCTGGAGCAGCAGGGTGATGACGGTACAGCTGGAGCAGCAGAGTGATAATGGTACAGCCGGAGCAGCCGAGTGATAATGGTACAGCTGGAGTAGCAGGGTGATGATGGTACAGCTGGAGCAGCAGGGCGATAATGGTACAGCTGGAGCAGCAGGGTGATGATGGTACAGTTGGAGCAGCAGGGTGATGACGGTACAGCTGGAGCAGCAGGGTGATGATGGTACAGCTGGAGCAGCAGGGCGGTGATGGTACAGCTGGAGCAGTAGGGTGATGATGATACAGCTGGAGCAGCAGGGTGATGATGGTACAGCAGGTGCAGCAGGGTGATGATGGTACAGCTGGAGTAGGCAGGGTGATGATGGTACAGCAGGTGCAGCAGGGTGATGATGGTACAGCTGGAGTAGGCAGGGTGATGATGGTACAGCTGGAGCAGCAGGGTGATGAAGGTACAGCAGGATTAGCAGGGTGATGATGGTACAGCAGGTGCAGCAGGGTGATGATGGTACAGCTGGAGTAGGCAGGGTGATGATGGTACAGCTGGAGCAGCAGGGTGATGATGGTACAGCTGGAGTAGGCAGGGTGATGATGGTACAGCTGGAGCAGCAGGGTGATGATGGTACAGCTGGAGCAGCAGGGTGATGATGGTACAGCCGGAGCAGTAGGGTGATAATGGTACTGCGGGAGCAGCAGGGTGATGATGGTACAGCTGGAGCAGCAGGGCGGTGATGGTACAGCAGGAGCAGTAGGGTGATGATGGTACAGCTGGAGCAGTAGGGTGATGATGGTAAAGCTGGAGCAGCAGGGTGATGATGGTACAGTTGGAGCAGCAGGGTGATGATGGTACAGCTGGAGCAGCAGGGTGATGATGGTACAGTTGGAGCAGCAGGGTGATGATGGTACAGCTGGAGCAGCAGGGTGATGATGGTACAGCTGGAGCAGCAAGGCGATGATGGTACAGCAGGAGCAGCAGGGTGATGACGGTACAGTTGGAGCAGCAGGCTGATAATGGTACAGCAGGAGCAGCATGGTGATGATGGTACAGCTGGAGCAGGCAGGGTGATGACGGTACAGCTGGAGCAGCAGGGTGATGATGGTACAGCTGGAGCAGCAGGGCGGTGATGGTACAGCTGGAGCAGTAGGGTGATGATGATACAGCTGGAGCAGCAGGGTGATGATGGTACAGCAGGTGCAGCAGTGTGATGATGGTACAGCTGGAGTAGGCAGGGTGATGATGGTACAGCAGGTGCAGCAGGGTGATGATGGTACAGCTGGAGTAGGCAGGGTGATGATGGTACAGCTGGAGCAGCAGGGTGATGATGGTACAGCTGGAGTAGGCAGGGTGATGATGGTACAGCTGGAGCAGCAGGGTGATGATGGTACAGCAGGAGCAGCAGGGTGATGATGTTACAACTGGAGCAGGCAGGGTGATGATGGTACAGCTGGAGTAGGCAGGGTGATGATGGTACAGCTGGTAAAGCGGGGAAATGATGGTACAGCTGGTACAGCGGGGAGATGATGGTACAGCTGGTAAAGCAGGGTGATCATGACGGTACAGCTGGAGCAGCGTGGGTGATGGGGAAGCAGACACGTGACGGAGGTACTAAGGAAGGGAGCAGCAGCAGCAGCAGCGGAGGAGGAGGAGGAGAGTAAAGGAAAATTATGGCGGTGTTTTCCCGAGAGAGAGAGAGAGAGAGAGAGAGAGAGAGAGAGAGAGAGAGAGAGAGAGAGAGAGAGAGAGAGAGAGAGAGAGAGAGAGAGAGAGAGAGGGAAAAAAAATTTCCCGTAACTTACAGTTAGCGTGGGGGAGGGGAGTTAGGGACCATAAAAAGTCAGGTGCGGTGCCGCGAGGGAGGGGGAGGAGGAGGAGGAGGAGGTGTTACTATCACTAGGGGTGGGTGAGAGTGTGGGGCAGGAGGAGGGAGAAGCGATGATGAGGATGAGGTAGAGAGAAGGCCAGGATGGACGGCTGGGTATATCAACCTCAACAGGCACAGTGGGGGAACTATTACTGCCGCAGAGAAAGACAGAGAAAAAAAAAATAGAGGCATATATATATATATATATATATATATATATATATATATATATATATATATATATATATATATATATATATATATATGGGAAGTGGAGGATATGCTTTTCTGAAGAAATCGTCCAGTGCGAAAGAACTTTTGATGTTCCTTACTTGCTTTTCACCAGTCGCACTTGGCAGTTTCCTATTCCTTTTGTTGCAACAGAGAAGATATTCTGAGTGAGGACCAGGCCCTTCAGTATTTACCACCACATAACATGGCGTATCTCTCCTGACGACGCTCAGGGAAATAAAGTCCCTAAGAGATTTCGGTTCATGGCAATTGTCTTGGTTCTCGTCAGTCATCACGAACTGTGAAGCCTCTCTACCTACAGTGTTGGCAGACGCGCGAGTGCTCCACACCTGAGAGTGCGAGTGCTTTGAAACGTGTGATCACTCGTCTTCCCTCTTGCCATTTCAGAGGTCTGAAGAACTCAGCTTTACCATCTTCTTTGGACGAAGGAATGGTTGCTCGATTGCGTCTGGAGAAAGTGCTGCTGGACCTCTGGCAATTATGTCTGGATGTTTTACCATCTTCTGTCATAGCATGACGCTTATAACCAATATTTTTCGCAAGTTTTTTTTTTCTTTATTCATAAATTTTCCCCCACGTAGAAGGGTTTGAAATATTTCTGGCCCACTGGAAAGCTTGACTGCTTCTCCATACGGGAGTTTCCACCTACCAGCACGTCATACGAAGCTGTGGTTTGTGTTGGCATCTATTCCAAGTACCAAGATGAGAAACAAGAGGTACCGCTACCGTTCCCCCGGGGAAACAAAGCACTGGACTAGGAAGGTACCAGATACCGCCAGGTGTACAGGATGACGGGATCTCTTTTATTACGAAACGGTAGACCCACCTCCCGTCTCTACCCTTGATTCCTACCGCAGTCACAAACTGCACAAGTGATATGTGTCGGAAAAAGAGCAAGGAAAATAATCGAGAGAAAAATTTTCTTCGTTTACAGAGAATAAGATAAATGAAAAGCGCTGATCAGCCTGGCTCCCATCGATGCTAGGTAGCCAGACCCTTGTGCTCTGCGACGTGTGTGTGAGAGAGAGAGAGAGAGAGAGAGAGAGAGAGAGAGAGAGAGAGAGAGAGAGAGAGAGAGAGAGAGGTAAAAGAAGAGAGAGTAGGCAGGAAATCAGGGAGGAGAGTGAGCGACAGCGAAAGTGAAAATATGTCAGGAAACAAAAAAAAGAATGAAGCAGGGGAAGAACAGTACATAAAGCAGATAGAAAAGAGGGGGGAAAAGAAACGAAAGAAAATGATCTGGAAGAAAGAAACGAGGGAGAAATGAGGGAAAGAATCAGTGGTGCAAAAGTAAGAATGTTGAAGACGAGATGGACCGATGGACTACCATCAGTGGTACGACCACAGATATGAGAAAATCGGTAGCATCAACGACAATGAGCCGCATGGGGTTTCTAATGACGGACCGGGTGACAGATGAGACTATGGAACTCATGTGAACCAGCAAGAAGTGCGTCCAGCAGCAAGAGAGAGAATACACACCACCAGCAGAACGAGAGAGAGAGAGAGAGAGAGAGAGAGAGAGAGAGAGAGAGAGAGAGAGAGAGAGAGAGAGAGAGAGAGAGAGTAAATAATATCATTACCACCAAACAATATCGCAGGGAAGACGATCATCAGCATCTGAAGCAGCAAAGTGCCAACACGACTACATGAGGTAGTATGAAGTACATAAACCTACTCAAGAGGGAGTATGGAGTACCAACACCACCGCAGGAGACGTGTGAGGCATCACGGGTTATAATATACTACAATAGGAGACAGTACTAGGGACCACTACTCCCTCATGAACCAATAGGGGCCTCATCACCCACAACACAGGGAGAAAGGAATGCCATCAGCAGCAGGAGAGACCACAAAATACCAGAGACGGCATTTGATATTGTGATACTTGAACATCCGTACTACTCCACCCCACACACATCACATATACTTGAACATCCGTACTACTCCACCCCACACACATCACATATACTTGAACATCCGTACTACTCCATCCCACACACATCACATACACACATCCGAACACAAAAATGTGGCTATTTAAGGTAGCCTAGTCTACCCAGGCCTACTATGTATTTGTCTCTCGAAGCACTTCAACTAAGGCTTGTCTATCAAAATATTTCCCACTGGGCTTGAGTCTTGTAAAATATATATGTAGAGTCACTAAGCTTGAGTCTTCTAGGATATATGTATAGTATTTTCTACCCCCGCTTACTGTGTATGATCATAACACCCACAGCACCGCAAGGACCTGTAAATATACGTACACAAAACACACCACTGTGAGTCGTGAGCAACTTACCAAATCCCTGGATATCATTTCACGAGAGCAATTATGACTGACGAGCTATAAATGCGTCACAGCAAGACCCCGGGAAAGGTTATATAAGCACCACCGACGGCGTTGGCAACGAGGTAATCGGAACCCGATTGTTGGACTGACGCGGACCAATTACTGGTCGTCACGATCATGCGATATCTGCCGGCCAATAAAACTTACCCACACTCACGCGTCCATCAGTTTGTTTACAAATATGATGTCAATAGAGGAATACATTAATGCAATGGGTAGGGTCGCATCTGGTAAGAACTGGGAAGACAGAGCAACGGTGCAAACACGACTCACGCTTCTGGCCCTGATTACTTTCCCTTCAGGAATGCCTCACGCTGGTTTCGTAGGTCCTCCTCCACCCACACACCTCGGTCTCCTACCATGGTTTCGTACGTCCTCCTCCACCCACACACCTCGGTCTCCTACCATGGTTTCGTACGTCCTCCTCCACCCACACACCTCGGTCTCCTACCATGGTTTCGTAGGTCCTCCTCCACCCACACACCTCGGTCTCCTACCAAGCTCCTGTGTTGATCCCCTTATATACCAGTGAGGCTATTGATCATCATGGTCCGTAGGTGTACGTTCATCCTCTGATACACTCTCTACATAGCCTCTTGTCCAATCAAGCAGGTCAGGGGCGAACGATTTCTTTCTCTGCTCGATCAGACAACAATGATACGGGCAACAGTTATGAGCAGTCCTCTGGGCTCGACCGAAGACCTACGCAGCTTTCTGATCTTGGGGGGAAAAACAACTGGAACTTCCTCACCACTGGCTATCAACTTCCTCAACCGCTGGTCGTCAACTTACTCAACCGCTGGTCATCAACTTCCTCAACCGCTGGTCGTCAACTTCCTCAACCGCTGGTCATCAACTTCCTCAACCGCTAGTCATCAACTTCCTCAACCGCTGGTCATCAACTTCCTCAACCGCTGGTCGTCAACTTCCTCACTGCTGGCCCATAAACTTCGTCGATGTCAGGTGACTGTCCTCACTACGCGTCAACTGCTTCCATTCCATTTCTCCGCCAAGCCGCCGACCAGCGGGCTACTCAGTAACCTAGTGCCCCAGGGGTGGCGTAGCTCCGGGGACTTTATGATTAACCACTGGTGTATATGAGGTGGGTGGGTAGCGCTATCCTCGAAGTCTACCTGTGGATGCCGGACTGACCATGCAAGGCATAACTGCCAGAGGGTAGTGGAGTTTTTGCGTGCTAATAAATAAGGGGAACAGCATACAATTTTAGACTGTATATATACATATTGCTGTGTGAGTGTGCGTACTGTGTGCTTATGACTCTAAATATGTTTTTCTTCAATTTCTAATAGTCTCTTTGTATGGCATATTTGTTCTTAAGCGATGGATGGTGCACTTCCGTATTAAATGTACACTTGTGCGTCACGAAATGCTGAATCTTTCGTGGATCTCATATCCTGGGTACCTTGAGGGACATTATACACAATCAAAACCTAAAGGAGAGGTACACTTCTTAATCAATAGAGTTATACAGCCAGTGGCGAGAGTAGGAAATGCCATTGCCAACACAAGAGGCATCGGGCAAGACTAGCTGCTACAAGTGGGAGTCAGGGCAAAGTACCTAAAGCATGAGAGTGATTGAAGCACACGAAAGGTAATACAATGAGGCAGTGGGTACGAGAAGCTGCAGGAGCAGTGCGAAAGTTGAGAGTAGAGGTTAGGACCAAGCGGTATGAAAGAGCACGTGAAATTATACGAAGAGCAGTAAGGAGTACATGAGACAGCACACGAAACATGAGTGAACCAGCAGCAGCACGTGAGCCAGTGAGGCACGAGACACTAGGGAGACATGACAAAAACACACAATGCTGCACGAGACAAATGAACCAACATATAAAACTCCGCCGAATACCACAAGCATTATTAAGGGGACATTATACAGCGCGAGGGGCAACACGAAGTCCACACAGCAATGCTACACACTACCAGAAGGTCACATTAGGCAGCAGGGAAGTAGATAAAGCACTATGACCAGCAGGATGTACATGAAGGACTGCAGACGATCAGATGCAGCAGGAAGCAGATAAAGCAGTAAGGGAAGCAGGAGGGAGGAGTATATCATCAATCACACAATAACCAGCAGGACGTGTATGATTATCTACACAACAGGAAGTAAGGACTTCTAGCACCGGTAAAGGAAGTGGTAAAGAATACTAGTAGTAGCACTAGAGGCAGCAAGGAACACTAGTGTCAGTACAGGAGGCAGCAAGGAACACTAGTGTCAGTACAGGAGGCAGCAAGGAACACTAGTGTCAGTACAGGAGGCAGCAAGGAACACTAGTGTCAGTACAGGAGGCAGCAAGGAACACTAGTGTCAGTACAGGAGGCAGCAAGGAACACCAGTATCAGTACAGGAGACAGCAAGGAACCCTAGCATCAGTACAGGTGGCAGCAAGGAACACCAGTATCAGTACATGAGGCAGTAAGGAACACTAGCATCAGTACAGGGGGCATATGGAACACTAGTATCAGTACATGAGGCAGTAAGGAACAGCAGCAACAAACCAGGAGGCAGGTCAGAATGCATGACGAGGTACACAAGGAAGTAGGCAGCAGGAGGAGGAGGAGGAGGAGGAGGTGCATGACATGAATCACCAGGGTACAGGAACAGCACGGGGCACCACCAGTAGCACATGACGTGCATGGCCACTCCTGCCACACGAATAATAACAAGTGGGAAGTACCAGTGGCACAAGACGTGCATGGCCACTCCTACCACACGAATAATAACTAGTGGGAAGTACCAGTGGCAGCGGCAGTAACGGCAAAGGCACGCGAGGGAGGAGTAGGGAGTACTGAACGCAGCGTAAGCAAAAGGGAGTTTAATACTATGTGACGATAACAGGGAACGTTTCAAGATATGGGGCCCCCTGAGTGTAGGATTCCCTCCCCCAGTACAGGGCAAACACGTCATCAGTGGAGTAGCACGCATCTGGCAGCACAGAGAAGGTTAAACAAGTGATGAGGCGGGAGGAAGCAACAGCATTAAATAATAAAGACATAAGGGAACGGCACTGATGGGAGAAAGGTTGTGGACAGCGGCAACAACATAATGGAATACGACCTGACAGTTAAAGCATTACAGGCGATGGATGGAAGAAACCTCCACCACCGGCAATTAAGCTTAGGCAGTATAGACAGGTAAACACAGCAGAAAGGATACATAAAACAGCAAGAACGAGAGGTACAACGGAACGTAGCAGCAACATAAGCAGCAATGTTAAAGTAAGGAACACCAACACCGGAACAGAGGAAACTGGAAATAAACTACTGAAGAAAAAGAGGAAGTATATGTGTTGCACTGGAGAACGTGAAGCAACTGTTAACATGTACAACAGCAGCACTAGATACAACAATGAACAACAACAGCAGTACTAGATACAACAATGAACAACAACAGCAGTACTAGATACAACAATGAACAACAACAGCAGTACTAGATACAACAATGAACAACAACAGCAGTACTAGATACAACAATGAACAACAACAGCTGCACTAGATACAACAATGAACAACAACAGCTGCACTAGATACAACAATGAACAACAACAGCAGTACTAGATACAACAATGAACAACAGCAGCAGTACTAGATACAACAATGAACAACAACAGCTGCACTAGATACAACAATGAACAACAACAGCAGTACTAGATACAACAATGAACAACAACAGCAGTACTAGATACAACAATGAACAACAACAGCAGTACTAGATACAACAATGAACAACAACAGCAGTACTAGATACAACAATGAACAACAACAGCAGTACTAGATACAACAATGAACAACAACAGCTGCACTAGATACAACAATGAACAACAACAGCAGTACTAGATACAACAATGAACAACAACAGCAGTACTAGATACAACAATGAACAACAACAGCAGCACTAGATACAACAATGAACAACAACAGCAGTACTAGATACAACAATGAACAACAACAGCAGTACTAGATACAACAATGAACAACAACAGCAGTACTAGATACAACAATGAACAACAACAGCAGTACTAGATACAACAATGAACAACAACAGCAGTACTAGATACAACAATGAACAACAACAGCTGCACTAGATACAACAATGAACAACAACAGCAGTACTAGATACAACAATGAACAACAACAGCAGTACTAGATACAACAATGAACAACAACAGCAGCACTAGATACAACAATGAACAACAACAGCAGTACTAGATACAACAATGAACAACAACAGCAGTACTAGATACAACAATGAACAACAACAGCAGTACTAGATACAACAATGAACAACAACAGCAGCACTAGATACAACAATGAACAACAACAGCAGTACTAGATACAACAATGAACAACAACAGCAGCACTAGATACAACAATGAACAACAACAGCTGCACTAGATACAACAATGAACAACAACAGCAGTACTAGATACAACAATGAACAACAACAGCAGTACTAGATACAACAATGAACAACAACAGCAGTACTAGATACAACAATGAACAACAGCAGTACTAGATACAACAATGAACAACAACAGCAGGACTAGAAACAACAATGAACAACAACAGCTGCACTAGATACAACAATGAACAACAACAGCAGTACTAGATACAACAATGAACAACAACAGCAGTACTAGATACAATAATGAACAAGAACAGCACTAGATACAACAATGAACAAGAACAGCAGCACTAGATACAACAACGAACAACAACAGCAGCACTAGATACAACAATGAACAACAACAGCAGCACTAGATACAACAATGAACAACTACAGCTGCACTAGATACAACAATGAACAACAACAGCAGTACTAGATACAACAATGAACAACTACAGCTGCACTAGATACAACAATGAACAACAGCAGCAGCACTAGATACAACAATGAACAACAACAGCAGCACTAGATACAACAATGAACAACAACAGCAGCTGCACTAGATACAACAATGAACAACAACAGCAGCACTAGATACAACAATGAACAACAACACCAGTACTAGATACAACAATGAACAACAACAGCTGCACTAGATACAACAATGAACAACAACAGCTGCACTAGATACAACAATGAACAACAACAGCAGTACTAGATACAACAATGAACAACAACAGCAGCACTAGATACAACAATGAACAACAGCAGTACTAGATACAACAATGAACAACTACAGCTGCACTAGATACAACAATGAACAACAACAGCAGTACTAGATACAACAATGAACAACTACAGCTGCACTAGATACAACAATGAACAACAGCAGCAGCACTAGATACAACAATGAACAACAACAGCAGCACTAGATACAACAATGAACAACAACAGCAGCTGCACTAGATACAACAATGAACAACAACAGCAGCACTAGATACAACAATGAACAACAACACCAGTACTAGATACAACAATGAACAACAACAGCTGCACTAGATACAACAATGAACATCAACAGCAGCTGCACTAAGAACATCACCACCAGCAACAACAAGAACAAACAACAACAGCATCATCAGCAGCATTGAACACAGCAGGAACCAACGTCCAACGACGAGGAACAGCAGCAGCAGCAGCGGTGCAAGAAACAAGAACAATAACAACACTATCACTGAGGGATAAGGGGAAAACAACAGCAGCACCATGGAACAGCAGCAGGGCAGATGGAAGGGGTCGGTGCAGCAGCAGGAACACCTACAGGCACAGGGACAGAGCACAGCAGGAGAAACAAGCAGCTGGGAAAAAGCAACACCAGCAACACTGGAGTCAGCAGGAAACACAAGGAGCAGCAGCGACGACAACACTTGAGACAGAAAATTATAATAACATCTGCAAAGTTACATCACGGAACAGCAGCAGCAGAAGCAGTACCTGAGGCAGCAGAGGAACCACAGGCAAACAGCACATAAGACACCAGACAACAACAACAACAACAACACCAACAACAACAGAGAGGACAAGGAATAGCAGCTACGGTATAACAAAATTAAAAGGAAATACTACGAGGAATATTCTCGATGTAAACAACATTAGCAACAGCTCGGGGCATGAGTGGGAGTAGCAAAAGGCACAGGAAGAGAAGAACAGCAACAGCAGCTTCAGAGGACCGCTGGACAAACAGCTGCAGCAGAGACACAAGCAGCACAACAAAAGCAGGAGTAGAAAGAACAAAAGCAGCAGAGATGAGCAGCGGCAACAGTGACCGAGTCAGCCCAGAGAAACTACATTAAGCACCACAGAACACAAGGAGGAGAAAACTGGAACAGATGAATCGTAACAGCACCCAAGAACTGAAGCCGAGGAGGTGCAACGGCAAGGGTGAGGGTGGAGGAATAGCAAACCAGGGAAGTAGGAGGAGGAGGAGGAGGAGTGAGGCAGAAGAGGGGTAACATATTCCACCGCTGACCACGTGCTCAGAGTGAGACACACGAGGGTCTGGCCAGAATAAGCAGGGTCGGTGGAGATTACAACGTCTCATATTGAATGCGGTCGTCTGAATGTATAATGAATTGCCTGCTCGGCGTCAGCACACTAATAAAGCGACCTATGGACCTTAGTGCAGGTGAGCCGACTTGACAACCACATCGCATCTCCTTTACCCACCTCCCACCTATCAACATACAACAAACACAGACCAACAAACACTCCAGCACATACACACACACACACACACACACACACACACACATACACGCAAACACTTCACCTTACGTAACCTTAGGCTGGTCTCTAGCCTGTCCTTCTGCCTCCACAGCTCCACCCGCGACCAGGCTTCCCTGATGAGGGCCTGTTCTACCCGGCTGTTTGAAGCCTCTGATCTACATCTACAATGAGTTACACAATCCGGCTGATCTGGTCAAAACCGCACGGTGCCCCTCTCGAAAAGACCAGTTATCTTGCCATGGACTTCCCATTACCTTATAGAGTCGTGGATCTCTCATAATTAGGCTACTTTACACCTAATGTTTCCTATCATATTTTTGTTATTCACTAGATTTAATGTGAAGAAGCATTTACAATGCGCACCAGATAACCCAAGCTATGGCACCTTCGTGGGCCTGCGGGCTGCGGCCTCCAACAACGCGGTGGACTGACGACTGAATTCAACAGCTTAGGCCCAGCCCGAACCCAGGTGTGTGTGTGTGTGTGTGTGTGTGTGTGTGTGTGTGTGTGTGTGAAATACACCCCTGAAGACTACCAGAACAACTCTGAACCTGTCATTCCAGCGACAGATTATCTCTTGTATGAACGCTAGGCACCAGCCCTCTCCAGTATTCCCTATATGCGTATGACCAGGCGCCTCTCGAAGATACGTTCAAATGAGTAGTTTCAGATCTCTGCGTCGCAGTAATCAACTCGGTTTAACTGATCAATGTACGAGGTGAAGGGCCTCCCAACTTCTTCATGTCTAAACTGTTTCCAGTCTTATAATGTGGGATTAATAGATGGAAGTATTGTAGAAGGTAAAGAAAGGTGTTTTCAGTTGTGTTCTCGCTAGTCCTCCCTTACGTGCCCCAAAGTTCTCAGAAACGCGACATACACGACCATCACCTTTCCCGATTCGTAAATCGAAGTATCGTGTTCTGCAAGGGAGGGGTCAGCAGATATCATCACTTCAAGAACATTTCACGCCTCTCGTGTTATGATCAGTCCCGTTTTCTTCTTGAATGATTTAATTTCATTGGTGACGATGTCTCCACCAAATTTATTGTGCACTCCCAATGCTCATCCTGTGAGCGGTGGCGTAAAAGGATTACAGGGGTCACAAAGGGTCTTAGTCAGATCCCAGTGGGTTGATGTTACATGTTACAATTCGTATTTCAGTACATACATTACAGTTTCATATTTGAATGAGGTAATTAAATGTTTCCTTTTATTATTACCATTCCTTCCAAAACGAAAATGAAAATCTTTCCCATTAAGTCCAGGATATTATTGAACACCCAGTGGGAAGAAGGTTTTACAAGGCAAATCGAAGAACAGAGGATCCAACAAAATTCCCAGACAGGCAGAGCTTATAACAATGCAGGCAACTCTTCCCTTCTTGTCTTTCAATTTCTACAAGACGGAACAGAAGAAGGCAACAGACAGGAAGCGTTCATCCTAACTTGAAGGTTCAGCCTGAGGTGTCTGTGTGTGGATGTCACTAAGATGATAAGAGAGGAGAGACAGGTAGTATCTTTGTAGAAAAAACTTGAATTTTTGGCTCTAAATAAAACAAAGCTCAAGGGTAAAGGGGAGAATGGTTTGGAAATGTCTGAGGAGTAAAGTCAAGGATTGGTGAGAGTGCATGAACTAAGGAAGGAGTAACAATACTCCTGAAGCAAGAGTTGTTGAAATGTGAAAGTGTAAGGAAATAAATGTTAGACTGACGAGGGTCAAAATGAAAGCGGATGGCGAGAGGTGGGTCATTATCAGTGCTTATGCATCTGGCAATGAGTCATCATCAGATGCAAGTGTTTTGGGAATAGATGAGTGTGTCAATAGTTTTGATGCAGATCAGGTGTCAATGATGGATGATTTAAATGCAAAGGTGAGTAATGTGGCAGTTGAGGGTATAATTGGGGGGTTTGGGGTATTTAGTAATATGAAAGGAAATGGTGAACAGTTTGTGGAGTTGTGTGCCGAAAAAGGACTGGTCATTGGGAATACCTGGTTGAAAAAAGAAAAAAAGAGGACAAACAATTACTGGCATGTGAGTAGGACAGATGGTCAGCGGGCATTATTGGATTACATATTAATTCACAGGCGTGTAAAATAAAGACTTATGGATGTAAATGTGTTGAAAGAGGTGGCTGTTGGGATGTCTGATAAAAATCTTGTGGAAGAGAGGGTGAAGGTTTGTAGAGGTTTTCGAAAAAGATGAAACAACGTCGGTGAGAAAAGAGTGGTGACAGTACGTGAGGTTGGTAAAGGGACTTGTGTGAAGAAATCCCATGTGAGACTGAACGTTGAATGGTAAAAGAAGAGAGTAAATGAAGCAAGGGAAGTGGGTGAGGAATGGAATGTATTTAAGGAAGCAGTGCTGGCACGTGCGACAAATGCATGTGGCATGCGAAAGGTGTTAGGTAGGCAGCTTAGAAAGGGTTATAAGTGGTGGGATGAAGAAGTAAAGTTATTACTAAAAGAGAAATGAGAGGCTTTTTGGCCGTACTTACAGGGAAGGAGTACATACGATCAGGGGATTTGTAAGAGAAAGCGGCAGAAGGTCAAGAGGAATGTGCATGGGTTGAAAAAAAGGCAAATGAGAGTTGGGGGTGAGAAAGTATCAGTAAACCTTTGGGAGAATAAGATGTTTTGGAAGGTGAATAATGCAAGAAAAACAAGGGAAACAAATAGGAATATCTATGAAGGGAAAAAGGGGAAGAAGTAACAACTAGCGATGATGTGAGGAGATGTAGTAAGTATTTTGAAGGACTTTTGGATGTGTTTGATGATAAGGTGTACGGCGTTTTGGTCGGGGTGGTGTACGAAGTAAGAAAGTCACGAAGAGTAATTAAGTGAAAGGAAAAAGAGGTGGTGAAAGCCTTACGTAAGATGAAATGTGGCATGACGGCTGAAGTGGATGGAACTGCAGTTGAATTTATTAAGAAAGGTGGTGATTGTGTTGCTGATTGGTTCGTAAGGATTTTCAGTGTATGTACGGATCATGGTGAGGCGCCTGAGGACTGGAGAAATGCATGCATAATTCCCTTGTATACAGACAAATGGTATAAAGATGAGTGTTCAACTTCGGAGGCATAAGTTTGTTAAGTATTCCCGGGATATTGTACGGGAGGGTAGTAACTGAGAGGGTGAAGGCATGTACAGAGTATCGGACTGGGGAGGAGCAGAATGGTTTCAGAAGTGGTAGAGACTGTATGGTTGAGATGTTTGCCTGAAAAGAATATCTGAGGAACAGAAAAACAGACGGATATGTATGTGCCATTCATCTAGATCTGGAGAAGGCATATGATAGGGTTGGTGCGGATGCCTTATTGAGAGTATGAAGAATATATGGCGTGGCAGGAAAGCCTCACGAGATAGCGAAACATTCTTATCTTGGGTGTAAGACACGTGCACATGTAGGAGAGGAGGAGAATGAATGTTCCAAGCGAAGGTTTGCCTGCAGCAGGGATGTATGATGCCACGACGGTTGTTCAATATGTATATGGTTAGGGTGTTGAGGGAGGTAAATGCGAGTAGTGGAGAGAGGGACGAGTATACAGTCTGTAGGGAATGAGAGGGTCTTGGTAGAGTCCGTTGTTGTTTGCTGATGATACAGCGTTGGTGACAGATTCGGGTGAGAAACTGCAGAAGTTGGTGACTGAGTTTGGAAGAGTGTATGACAGGAAGAAGGAGAGAGAATTTTGTAGGCTGATGACATTAAACGCCCAGGGTAGTACTACCGTCCCGACTGAGGAGCGTTAAGTGGTGGCCGGAACCATCTTACACTACCCATGTTAGGATTGCTGGTCTTACCTTCCGTCTCGTCGAAACGGGACTACTAGGCACCATACACCTACTCAAAGAGTGCTAAGAATCTCCGGGTTCCCGTCTTAATCTACTGCCAATGAGAGGGGAGGGCTCAGACAGTACTAGCACCAGCCTCCTCCCACGACCTTTTCCTCTCTGATAGACCTTCCTCTTTTTCTATTTACTGCACCAAAATTCGAGGTCTCTCTAGTAACTTCTCTTCTGTAGAGAATCATTTGTCTAGTGCGTCTTCTAGTATCTTACATCTTTCAAAGACCCAATTGTCTAATGATATGCTCGCTAGCCCCTTTTTCATATCTAACTATAATCTCCATTCATGATCCTGGTTCAGAGGTGGTCTCTGTGTTTATGCCAACATCAACACATCTGTTGCACGCCTCGAAGACCTTGAGTCCCCAAACTCTGATGGTATCTGGCTCAAGGTCTGTCTCCCAACTACCTCACTTTTCCTAATTTCGCCCACTGTTCTCCTAATTTCACAAATTTTATATCTTTCTTCGACCATCTAAACTCCTGCCATGAGACTATGGTACCCCTTCACCCACATTTCGAGATCCTTTACTTAAGGAATTCCAGCGTTCACCATAAGGAATGGTTGCATGGAATGGTTACATGGAATGAAGCCTTGACGTTCTCCATTCTATATTCCTGATCGCTGAGACCTCTCTCCAAATATTCTGAATCTATTCTTAACATCTAATCCTTCGCCATGTAACTACACAATCTCGCCCCCAGTTGGTTCATAATCTCATAAACGTACCTTTTAAACGTAAATACCGACCCCTTAACAAACCTGACTGGAATAACTTACGAAAATTTCTAGTCTGACTTTCCTTAAATAAATTAACGTCTCTTATGTGGATACGCTTCTGTCTCCGTCAAACGCACTGCAGAGTTTATTGTAGCTGGAATGGAAGCATTTATCCCCTCTTCCTCCAAGACGACCCCTTCTTCCATTGCATGGTTCAATAATTCCTGTTCTGAGGCCATTCAAGCAAGGGATGAGGCTTGGAAAAACTCGCCTTCCTCCGACTCCCATTCAGCATTTATCACTGCTCGTAATCATTGCAAGGATGTTATCCGTCAGGAGTGTTCCTTTAACCCGATGAAGTGGGAAAAATTTCCTCGTCATCCACTAATATGTCTTTCTGGTCTTTATTACTAAAGGCAAACAACTTCTGTCGCTCTAAATTTCCTTCATATTCCATTCTGACGGTACTATAGCTGTTTTTTCCGTAGACAATGCAACTCTCTTTGGATCCGGTTTCTCTTTACATTTCACCTTGCATGGCTCTTAAATTCCTTCATTCCCTGATGCTCCTCTTACAAATCCTATGCCCATTTCCATAATCCCTTTTCAGTAATATGCTTCTCTCTCTGGACACATGCAAGACTTATGGTCCTGATAGCATCCATACCCGTGTACTCAAAGAGTGTGCCTGTGAACATGCACCTATGCTTGCTCGTCTGTTCCATGGCTGTTTAAAGAACAGATCTTTTTCTTCTTCTTGGAAGAATACGTTGGTACATCCCTAAGAAGGACGACCGTTCTAACCATCTACCTCTCGTCCTGTAGCTATGACATCTACCATTTCCAAAGCCTCTGAATCCCTCCTCAACTCCGATATTCTCGGACAGTCTTCTCTCCACTGGAGACATTCTTTGCTAACTCACTAATGTCTGGTCATCAACCCTGAAAGATTCTGAAAAACTCTATATAGCTACCCTTAACATATCCAAAGCTTTTGATGGTGTGGCAAAGGGATCTCGTCAATAAGCTCCCATCTTCTGGCTTCCCCCCTCAGTTTTCTCCATCATATCTAGCTTCCTCTCTGGCCGATTGATCTCCGTGGTTGTTGATGGGTCAGCCTCTATCCCTTTCTCCATCAAAAGCGGTCCCTCAAGGTATTGTTGTGTAAGCTCGCATGCTGTTCCAGCTCTGCATCCTTACTTGACTGAGTCGAGTCGAAAGCGGCCCAACTTATAAACTGTCCCAAGCTAACTTCAAAACTTGACCCACCTGCCCTACGCCACAACGTTAGTTCACTTTCCCTCTTCCATAGGTATTACTTTGGTTTTTGCTCCCGAGAGCTGGCTGCTTGTGTGCCCCCATCACTAGCTAGACCACGCAATACTCGGAAAGCTATTGCGTCACATGATTAAAATGTGGCCGTTGGCAACTCAAAAGCTGGCCGTTTTGATAACTATTTCTTCGCCTATACCTCGAGCTTTGGAATTTTCTACCCTCTCATGTCTTTCCCAATACCTATGACTTGGTACATTCTAAGTAACAGGTTTTTCTCCTCCTGCAAAACAACCTACGCAATATCAACCCACTGGGGTCTGACTAAGATCCTTTCTGACTTCAGTAATCCTTCTACGCTACCGCTCACAGGACAAGCATGGGGTGCACAATAAACTCGCTGGGGATACGGGTACAAGTCAATCAAATTATTACCGAATTCGTAAATAATTTCCCTTGTTCGTTCCTTTTCCTTTTCATTAACCTCAATATATTTCAGTCAAGGCCCGGCCATGATTCTCTCCGTGACTGGAGCCTTCCACTTAAGACAAAAAGTTAGTAGGTTTAACCGGGTTGAGGGACAGCTTAGCTGGGGTGTGAGTTTGAATGGAGAAAAATTGGAGGAAGTGAAGTGAGTTAGATACCTAGGAGTGGACATGGAAGCGGAAGTCATAGGGTGAGTGAGGGGGCAAAGGTTTTGGGAGCACTGAATGCTATGTGGAAAGAGATATCGTTATCTGGAAGGGCAAGAATAGGTATGTTTGCTTTAGTAATCCCAATAATATTATATGAATATGAGGCATGAGCTACAGATAGAGCTATGCGGAGAAGGATGGATATACTGGAAATGAAATGTTTAAGAACAAACTGCAGTGTGAGGTGGTTTGATCGAGTAAGTACTGAAAGGGTAAGAGAGATGTACGGTCTTTAAAGGGCTGTGGCGGAGAGAGCTGACGAGTGTGTGCTGAAATGGTTTGGACATATGAAGAGAACAAGAGAGGGAAAGGACAAAAATGATATGTGTGTAGGAAGTGGAGGGAACAAGGAGAACGGGGAGACCAAACTGGAGATGGAAGGATGCAATGGAAAAGATGAGCGATCGGGACCTGAACATACAGGAGGGTGAAAAGCGTGCACAGGATAGAGTGAACTGGAACGATGTAGTAAACAGGGATCAAAGTGCTTTCAAGGAAATGAAGTGGGGCATGTGAAGCGCTCAGGGTAAACTATGGAAAGGTCTGTGGGACCTGGATGTGGATAGGGAGCTGTGGTTTCGGTGCACTAACCATCAAGAGAATGACGCATACTGCCTTTCTTCGTCTGTTTCTGGCACTAACTCGCTATCGCAGGAAACGGCGATCAAGTATACGAAAAAAATTGTGGATATAAATAGATAAATATATATATATATATATATATATATATATATATATATATATATATATATATATATATAGGAATACAGTGCAATGAGCGCGCACTTTCACGGAACAAAGAATAACCTTCGAACAACAAGGAATCGAACCCACTACCATTTGCTTGGGAGCCGTGTCTCACCTCAAGTGCTCCTTTAACCCAATCTTCAGAGAGGAAAGGATATACGAAAAGGAAACACGTAGGAAAGAAGAGAATTGCACAGCTTTGCTGTACGAGGAAAGAAGAGTTATCATAACGGTTCGTCCTCGTCTGCTTGATATGACAACAGCATCAACTTGTATTATCATACATTAGCCAAGCCGCTGTCGAAGCCAGGTTCCGGGTCGTACGGGCTATTTCATTAAGACACATTCCTACCCCATTTCAAAATGGTTCTAAGATCATTACGACATACGGTATCAGTGCAATTGGCCTGTACCCTACTGGTATTTTCTCCATTTCTCTATGACGTGAATGGGTGTCAGCAGGCCATTCATTCTACGGAAGGATACTGGCAACACATTGATGAATGCTTGGAGAATGTTCTGTTGTATTCTGTCAGGACACAGCACTTGAGACCTCAGTCCTAGAACGGAGTGTAGAGGCGAGCGGCTAATGGCTCTCTCGAAGTTGGATGGAGGAAAAAACTGGCAAATGTTAGCTCAGGGACGCCGCGAATCTTAACACATGGAAATCGATGATAATCGCATCGGCAGGATCGTCACTGTCAATAGAACTTTATGCCACTGACGACAAGCACTTAGTGCGCGCTGCTTTTGTGACACAAGTACGAAAATACATACAGCACCAACCAATAACCCTCATCCCCAACCTAACCTAACCTAACCTAACCTAACGTAACGCAACGTAACCTAACCTAATCTAACCTAACCTAATCTAACGTAACCTAACGTAACGTAACGTAACGTAATGTAACGTAATGTAACGTAACCCAACCTTCTTAACAGAGAGAGAGAGAGAGAGAGAGAGAGAGAGAGAGAGAGAGAGAGAGAGAGAGAGAGAGAGAGAGAGAGAGAGCTCTACTATCCAAGATTCCATTAACATGTTTTTCGTCAACTTTATCATTCTAAATTCGTCGCGTCGATAAAGTTTGCAATTTACAGCAGAATATATTCTAGACATGTTGCTGGGCGAGTGATGTTGACGAAGCATTCTGGTGGGTGGCCAGTGATGAGAGAGTTTATCAGCTCGCTCAACACTGGCTGGCATGGCTTCATAAAATGTCACACACACTCTCTCCTTACTACATCCTTCTGTGAATCTTCCTCTGTACAACCTCAACATGGGTTGTCAGATTTCATCCACTGTACTAAACTACCAATGTGGGTTGTACTGTCAAATTTCATCCTCTGTACTAAAACCTCAATATGGATTGTAGTATTGAATTTCGTCCTCTGTACTATAACCTCCATATGAGTTGTAGAATTTGATTTCATCCACTGTACTATGGCACCAACATGGCTTTCAGTGTTACATTTCATCCACAGTACTACAGAACCAATATGGATTGTACTGTCAGATTTCATCCACAGTAATACACTACCAATATGAGTTATATTGTTAGATTTCATCCACTCCACTACAACACCAATGTGGGTTGTAGCGCTATATTTCGTCGCAGAGAAAAAGTTGTATTTAGTGATCGTCGCTATTTCTCGGACCATTCCTTGCTCTCTCTCTCTCTCTCTCTCTCTCTCTCTCTCTGAATCTGCTAATCTTGATGACGTTTTCGACTTCTGCTCGATGGCTTCGTTTTGATCTTCCTACCCCTTGACCCCCCCCCCCAGTACGACAACCGTGGGACGATGAATGAGGAATAACTTGCTTCCTTCATTATGCTGATGTCAAAGTCCTCTTTTGTATCTTCTTTTTCTTCTTGGCTGTCAGCTAGAAGGGTTAACAATAACCTCTCAGAAACCGAGGACAATCCTTTCTTGCGACTGTCATTAAAGTCAACCCTTTGAGCACGGCGTTACGATTCGTGCGTATATGGCCCGGCCGTCGTCAGAGCTGACCCTTAAGGATCAGGTCAAGAGTCAGGCCATCATACCCAAGGGTCGTGCTGTAGTGGTCAAGGGTTTCAAAATCTGCTGAACGTTTCCTCACGTACGCTGGTCGCCCGCACCTTGACCATGTGATCCATGTTGTTCTGGTGACAGTAATGTGACTAGGAGTCAGATCTGTGCTGTCAATCAATTGCAAACACACACACACAATCACACACACACACACACACACACACACACACACACACACACACACACACACACACACAAAAGCTCATTTTTCGTTGGTTCTGTCATTTACCGATTTACAATTTACAACAAGAAATATTCACATACGTGACCCTTCCTGTACCCTACTATCTTAATTTTTGGAGTTACCACAGACAAGGATCACATCAACTTTTAAGGAAAGGGTCCCACACAAACCTAAAGTTAGTGTGATACACAGTTCATGAAAAACCAACCAGAGTTAATGTAAGGTAATGAGGATGCGTCTCGGTGAAAGTAGGCCACGAGAATAATATTATCTAGCAGGAAATAAGCTGTGGGAGTCTGTGTCAGGGGGACTGAGAGTCGACGCTGCACCTAACCAGTCTGTCGCCTTAGCCCCACCTCACAAGAATTGTAAATGAGACGACCTGTCTCCTCGCAAAAGATTAGGATCACAGTCAAGTATACGGTATATACCTGGTGAAGACTTGGGGGGGTGTCTTGTATCCCCCACAGCCCGGGATGGGCCCAGGTTACTAGGTTGGGTCGTTGGTCGACAAAGCAGTTTAGAAGCCACAGCCTGGCAGGCCTTCACAGACCTGGCTGGTCTGGTACACTTTATAATCACTCGTCCAAGGCACTCATAAGCTTCTCCAATGTGCATCCCTTGAATCTTCTGAGTGCAGGTATGTGTTTGAAGTCTCGGGCCCCAGATGTTCAAGGTGATACCTCTTTTTATGTATGTCGCACCTTTAAATTTCAGAGGTAATAATTTACAGTCTTTCATACCTGTCAAGGCAGAAGAAAGGTATCTCCGAGTGTAAGGTGGGGACCAAGCTTTCTAGGCATCTTCAGGTATGGATAAAGATATACCTCTCCCGTCTGCGCTCCAGGGACTATAGCCTTAATGATTTCATTTCGGCAGTTCCCAGTAATTTAATTCCTTTGCCACGGGCCACGAAATATATCTGGACACTTTCCAAAATTGCAATTTCGCCTGCCTTGTGGTATGATGTTGATATACATAACATTTCTCTTCGTGAAATAATCAACACCTTGTAAAGTACCATCAGTGGTTTTTCTTTGCTTGTCTTGAAAGTCCGCATGAGCCATCCCAACATCTCACAAAATCTGAAATATTCAGCAAATTGTTCACATCTTATGTTAGATCAAAACTAAACTATTCCTCAAAGGTTTGGTCACTGCACTTACAGAGGTACAGTGAACTAAATGAGAAGGTCCAGAGAAGGACCAAACAGACGGTACCAGTATTACAAAGGCCGAGTTACAATAACAAGGTAGAGACCATTCATTTGTCCATCATGGAAGAGAGAAGAGTGAGAGGTAACTCTATCACAACCTTTAAACCTACAACTCAGTGTGACAATGTCACCAGTGCACAGTTTTCTCAAAATTCAAGATGGCCATAATGTTAGCCAGAAACTTGGTATGAGAGTAACAGCTGAACGGAAGAACCCGAGTAATGAGTCTGACAATGTTGATAGCATTCAGAAGTTTAAAAAGTTATATGGAAAGGATGTTCAAAACATGGGACCCGAGGAGTGTAAAATTCCCTCCCAATACGGTACAAATAGGTAATCACACACACACACACACACACACACACACACACACACACACACACACACACACACTGCGAGCCAGTTTCATCGCTCCCCACCCCACATCTTGACGTCCACAGACTAACATATACATATATACAACATGGCATCTACATTCGGCGGAGGGCGGGTTCTGGCGAGGATCTTCAGCCAATATCAAGTGAACCAGTGGCCACTTTTAATGAATACGGCCAAATTATGCGACATCCTTCCTATAACCATGTACAACAGTTCAGAGTTCAGGGAGAGGATGCGAACCCCTCATACCAAATAAGACCGTCCCACCAGGGGCATGCCACACGACGTCATTTCAATAACACGAATAATTACTTCTTTTTTTTCCTAACCCTCCCAGACCTCGGCTGCTCAGCTCCTCCTCACCACCACCCGTTCAGCAGTAGCCATTACCCAGTATGATTAACCTGGGAGTCTAGCGTGTTAACGATCGGGTGAGAGCGAGGCAGTTCATCAGCCAAGTGAATGCTTGATGATGATCCCAGTCATTAGCTATTTCCGGGGGTGTGGTAATGTGCAGTCTCACGGATCCTGTCCGTCCACACCGCCACACGCTAACCCCCCCGCATCCCCAGGCCAGAGGTGGACATTCTCCGGGGTCCTCGTGGTATGGAGCCAGCCCGGCCAGGTTACTCGTTGTAAGATACGAGTGGTGTCGCGAGCCGCAGAGACGGAGGGCGGCAGGAGAGCGGGCGGTGCATACATCGGGGGTCGAGCAGGGGGCAGCGGGCGCGTGGTGGGGTTCAGGGCGGCAGCATTACCACTGCCGCTAGTCTGGCATACACAAACACTGCCCCGCCTCCTCCGACACTCACGCTGCCCCGTCCACAGTGATGCACTCCACTAATACCAGTCCAGGTATCGAATAAACAAACGCAGCACTGGATGCGACACTGTACACACCCGAGTCGTCACTGCGGCGAGCCCGAAAGTTTTTCTAATGGTGATATGAGAAAAGGTTTATGTAAGGTTCGCCTCTTAAGCCTTACAAGGATCTTGCCACTGACTTCCAGTGGGCCATCTCGTTCATGGGGCGCCTATATCACCCTCTACCATGCATTCTGCCATGCACTCACAGACGTAGCACCACCAAGTCTTCTTACAATTTACCTTCCTTCTGGTCTTCTCAAAAGGAATCTGAATGGGTTACGATATATTTTCTCAGCACCATCGTATCCATATTAAGGAGGCGCATATATGCAAATCCTAGGATATCGCACTGTAAACCTAAAACCATGACCAGTGAACACGTAACTTGACTATAAAAAAAAAGTTCTACAGGTGCACAGGAGACCCTGGGTTATAATATATATGTCACCAGGCTACGTGTAAACAACAACTTTCCACCCACAGTCATGGACTACCACAGCAGCCAGGGTTCTGCATGAGCCGGCTCTATGATATGCATCGGGGAAGCGATGATGATATGAAAGTGCACATCTACAATTCACGAGGTATTATGAGAAAGCTTCTACTGGCTGTGTGCCATACTCATCTGGGAAAGGGATGCGCAATATCTTAGTATACTTCCTACATGTAATCTGAAAATACTGTCAAAAGTACAGAGGTGAATTACTTCATGTTACTTCGAGAATGAGTGCATGCATAATCAACATGGGACGGCAGTTAATAGCGGGAGACGAGGTATACCAATACACTTTCTATCACAGTTTACGCTACCAGTGTATCATCTTCCACCTTCTTATGCACCATCGCCTTGGAACTTAGTTACGAAAAGAAAATCATAAATTCACAGACTGACTAAATTCTTCACGAGTTGGCTGCTTTATGAACGGAAACAAAGTGTCAAAAGAAAAACAATAATATTTATCTGGTCCATCTTACATACAACGGGTCGTGTTGAGACAGATTTTGAGTTATCTCACACGCATCTTCACAGTAAGCAAAAGAGCGCGGAGAAACACTGTCTAATGATCTTACCATTAGTGAAGACATAAGAGAAACCACTTCGAGAGAGAGAGAGAGAGAGAGAGAGAGAGAGAGAGAGAGAGAGAGAGAGAGAGAGAGAGAGAGAGAGAGAGAGAGAGCTAGGCTGAGATTTCACTTATGTGCAAGACAGAGACAAAACCAATGATGACGTTCTCCTGCGGTATCAACACTCCTGATCAGAATACTACTGCTGCTGTTGCCTGCTAACATCACCTTTCATGCAGAGCGAAATTACAGTTAACAAGTGTGCAGACGGCAGTGACACTTGAAAATCCTCGCGCAAGGTCTTCACGGTACTCTCACAGTTACAAGCGGCACGGTGTATGGTCCGGATGGCATACACCCTCGCTCGTATCCTGACGGAATGTACCTTTGAGGTAGTAGCTCCGAGCCTTTACTTGCCTACTCCGTCTCTGTCTGAAAGCCTCAACTCTTCCTTCCACGTGGAAGCATATGCCTCGTTGCAGCTCTACCACAAGAGAGGACACTGTTCGAACCCGTCTAACTATGGACTCATCGCTTTCCCTTCTGCTATCACCAAAGCCTATTATACCTTTCTTAACTCTCACTTGGTCAGGACACAATTTCATTCCCATCTTTCAGATCACCAATGTTGTCTTGGACTTTCGCGGGGCAAGTTCGGCCGGTGATCTTCTCCCCTTCGTAACTCACCTCTGGTCTTCCTATCTCGGAGGTTTTAGTGAAGCTGTTGTCGTGGTCCTGGACACCTGCAATATATGTGACAGGGTTTGGCATGGTGTCCTTCCTGCACATTCTCCTTTTGGCTTTTCGGCTCCATTCTATCTTCTAATGCGAAGCTTCCTAACTGGTCATTCCAGTGCTGTAATCAATGGCGGTGCACCTTTACCCTCTCATTATTGCCAACAGTGTTGTACTCAAGGGATCTATCCTATCGCCTTCCATCTTTTATCTCTCCGCTAATGATCTTGTTTCTCCAACCTCTTGCGCCGATCATTCCCATCTAGACTTCGACCCATCTCCCCTTCGGTCATGGGTCCAATACTCGTTCTCTTTCAAGAACTAAACATATTGTGTCTCTTAATTCTGGCCTGTCCATAATCTCAGACTCAAACGAAATTTCAAAATATTACAACTCACCCCTGAAAATACATACACGTACTGAGCAAGACCAATTCCTCCATTCTATCATGCGAACGTCGTATAGGTGCCAAAATGTATTTTTCCCGAGAGCAGCTCTTCCAAATCTATAGGGGGTCTTGCCCCAACACGGAGAACTGCTTGCATATATGGAATGGCTCTTCTTTCATCCCTCTCTCAGCCTGAATGGAATCAAAAGTCTTCAGCCTTATCATATGTCCTATTATCCCTTCTCTTCAGCCATTCCCTTCCACCCCCCCCCCCCTATGATGTCACTGCCTTGTCCTCTGTTCCACAGGTATCGTTCCGGCTTTCTGAGTGTGACCAAGACGCTAAGGCTTGGACGCACGTCACGAGCTATCGGCTGCCGCTTCCAGTGATTTCTATGGAGATTCAGCCACAGGAGCGTTGCCGTGTGTAATATCAGCTTCTTTCCCCAGACTTCAAAGCCTCAGCTTTCTCTCACTTCTTTCCCCTCTTCTCTAAATCTTTCCACCTAAAGAGTCATGTCTATACACACTCAAGAAGGTCACATTGATTTCGTCTATATTCTGTTCTTCATCCTCATTTTTCCTGACATCTAGGGGGGGCCAGAATTGGGGCTTGTTTTGTCCGTGTTAGGTCGGCTACTGTAACAAAGAAAACCTACCAAGAAAGCAAAAAGATGTTTACCATAACTCATCGTCGAAAATCCTGGAAGATATGGTTTCTAACCTAATGTCGAAACCATTTCTCTATCGGCACTACAAGTATGAAAGACTGAAAAATATTATCAAAATCGGAAGGTGAAACAAAACAAAAAAAATATAAACATCCGGGTCCGCAAATCATTGGATCCATAGCCAACAGCCACACATGCAACACTTCAGACTGTTCGGCTTAGAGACATCTAAAAAGGGTTAGGCTGAGTACCTATAAAAATGCACCACGCCAGCGAGAATATCATGGTTGTCTAGACCTGTGGACCACGACCTTCAACATCCTGGTCTGAGACCAAGCTGAGGAGGAGCAGATCTCTGCTGGTCCCCAGCCATCATCATCATCATCATCATCATCATCAGTTGAGGCATAAAACATAGCTGGCCCGTCAAGACGTGTCATCCCCTCACCAGAATGCATTAGGCGAGGTATTCTAAGTACAGGGAAATTATCACTGCTCTCTACCCGATTCACTCGCGCGTCATCCTACTTGAGGAAGGACACAGAGACGGACTGGAGAGAGTACAGAGACGAGTCACCAAGATCATTCCCGCACTGGGAAGACGACTTCAATCTATCTAGCTTGGGAAAGAGAAGGTTAAGAGTGTGGTCTGACGCAGGCTATCAAAATTATCAGAGGCCTCGATAATCTTGATCGAACGACTCACACAGTGACAAATTCGTCTGATTTGACTCGAGGGTGAACGTTTTACCTCGAGCGAGGCGAAATACATTTTCTTCACCAGGATTGTCAACATATGGATATAGTTACCAATCAGAGCGGCTGAAAGTAGTACCACATACATATTTCACTTCAAATCCGCGACTGACATTCGCGCCTCCTTAACAACATGACAATTTATATTCCATATTCTCTTACCACACTGATCTATGATTTTCATACATCTTCCACAATCACAAACAGCCTTGAAGGAACCCAGTGGTCTGTTGCTTTTTGAATTCCTCAGTACATAATGTCTGATCACAAAAATCTTACCCTAATTCAACATACAAACGCACACAACACGAGCACAATGCGGTGTTGATCATGTTAGCATGGCCTGGGAAAATGAAGGAATACAAATTCTAATTTGAAATGAACACGAGAATGTGCTAACTTCTGCAGAGGAATAAGCCTTAGATAAACCATAACCAAATCTACCTCCCCTAACAGAATAATAATAATAATAATAATAATAATAATAATAATAATAATAATAATAATAATAATAATGTGAGGACAAACATTCTTGACGTAAATAATGAACTACAAAATAAAATAAATAAAATCCCGTTGGAATCAGCTGACCGTTGAAGAACGGTAAACAAACAAAGTATTAACTAACAAAACACTTGTTGAAAAGTAGAAATTCCCAATTAGCTCGTCCACCCTGCTGTCAACATCGCTCATCATGAAGGCCGACTCTCACGTCTCGTTAACCCCTTGAGTACGACCCTCGAGCACGACCGTACAACCCTTGGGTATGATGTCGTCCGTCATCTCTGACCCAAGACTTAATGATCAGCTCGGAGGCGGAGGCATACTACTCCCGGGTCTCCCGTCCTGTTGGAGGGGCTTAAGCCATCCTCAACGGCAATGATCCTTCCCACAGCTTTTAGCACGAAGTTCACATACCCGCATGATGAACCTATATATGTCCCTACGGTCAGTGTGCAAGTTTGGCGCAATCCATGATCAGCCGCCTCTCTACCTAGCACCTGACCACAGCAGGAAAATACACACACACACACACACGCCTCCCAGTGTTACCAGACCAAAGAGCACAGGGCCCGGGCTGTGGGCTGCGCAGCAGTGAGGACTGGGGGGAACATAAGGCAATCATATAGGTTAGAATAAGGAGATTAGGAGGTGGCGACAATGACCCGGGGGACATTAGCCCAGAACAAACATGGCTGGTGTAACACGAGAGAGAGAGAGAGAGAGAGAGAGAGAGAGAGAGAGAGAGAGAGAGAGAGAGAGAGAGAGGATGTGGAGTGTGGCTGGGAGAGCAAGAGACAAGCGTGGGGTGTGATGGAGGAGACAGATGCTGCACATGATGAGAAGCCGACGACACTCACACACACTCACAACACACTCACGCTAACACACCTTCACACTCGTACACAACAACGTACACTTTACACTAGTTCATACAAGCTCCTTTACAAAATATATATATATATATATATATATATATATATATATATATATATATATATATATATATATATATATGCACAACCACCACTAGAAAGAGAAAATAAGAAACGGTGAGTATCTTCGTTTAAATAAACGAAAGTACTCGCTGTTTCTATTTTCTCCTTCCAGTAGTGGTTGTGCATATATCTCTTCACGGTGAAGTGAAGGTTCTGCATATATATATATATATATATATATATATATATATATATATATATATATGGTAGAGAATGTGTGGATCAGGTGTTTGCTTTGAAGAATGTATGTGAGAAATACTTAGAAAAGCAAATGGATTTGTATGTAGCATTTATGGATCTGGAGAAGGCATATGATAGAGTTGATAGGGATGCTCTGTGGAAGGTACTAAGAATATATGGTGTGGGA